>NW_027210636.1:45000-257500 GCF_029030835.1 Brachyistius frenatus | reverse complement strand
AAAAAAAGTGTTCATAGCTTTCTGCTCTGAAAAATTATGCACAAGTGTCTTAAGCTGCAATACGTAAACATTCACGAACCAACGAGTGATGTCACAGCTGGTTGCCGCTTTTTGGTTAAAACGTAGCCACAAGAGGAACATTGAACGAGGACAACTTTAATTAAAACAAATGTTTGTTTTTTTGTCGCTTCACATTTGGTAGAGTTGCAGTTGAGAATATCTAGAACAGGTGAAATAACATCCAAGATAAAGCTGTTATTTAAGCTCAAATTTACAGTTTTGATTCGTCTAGGGTTTGAGTAAATATAAAGTGTACTTCCTGTCCTTCGGTGTTAATTATTTATAAAATACATATCTGATAGATAGGTTCAGAACAATTAGGCAAAATAGTTCCCCCCCCCTCCCCATCAGATTTTTTTGTTTGGCAAAGCGTAGTAGAGCTAAGGTCGTGTGGAGATAATCTCCGTGTCTCAACATGAGCGCTATCATCAGTCCGAGACGTCAACACGTCTCGGCCCCTCCGGCAGCTTGAACCGGGTAAAATTAGCCCCCAATCTCAAAGTCCTCTTTCACAACGGAGGTCATCGAGGGAACGGTTGAACCGCAAATGAGAACGCTTAAGTGAGATTATTACGACGTCCTTCGAGCAAAACTGTGCATCAGTATTTCAGACAGAATCCTTTATCACTCTTTTACCAGATTTTTTTTACAACATTTTTCAAATAGCTTGCAAAAGATCATCACTTGTTTTTGTTTTTTTTACATTTCTGTCAAAATAATGTACAAACAAGTGAAGAAAGGCAAAACTCTTGATTTGAGAACAACCAAACAAACAGATGCGTTTTCTCAGATAAAAGTTTCAAACGTAATATTCTGCTTATGTTGCTTAAAGACAGTTTAGACAAATGATTAAAGCCAATTTACATTTTTATTGTTTTATGCAAAAGTGCATCTCGAGATATCAATTCTGCTTTTCTTTTCTGTGTCTCATTATGAAGAGTCTTTCTTGAAATTACAACTTTATTCACAACTTTATATATCTTTGCTAGTTTGTAGCAATGTGAAGCAGGAAGTGACCATATTTGGATGAACTGGGGGAGGAGCCAGCAGGTGGATCTGACCGATCTGATTGGAAATCTGACGATACTACGTCCCGCCCACCGATAGCTGTAACCTGACTGCACCGCAGGCCTGTCAATCAAACAGACACGCCCCCAAAAACAGGTCTTCTTGAATCTTCTTTTCTAATGAATGAGGGATTATTTTCAGATGGACCTCCAGAAAACTAAGAAGAAGGAGTGACTTTAGCTAACAACACCGAGATAACTGATGGACACATTTTATTCACTTTGGATTTGATGAGAGAAGTTGAATGGGAGTCTATGGAGCCGGAGGCTTTTTGGAGCCGACCTCTAGTGGCACTCACTGGTATTGCAGCAGGCGCTCCTGCATCGGGCCTCATTTTTCAGAGCCGGAAGCTATGAACACTTTTATAAACAGTTTTCAGTGAAAACACAAGTTCATTTTTTCATAGATTTTTGGTTATATAGGATATTATATTGATGATAATCATTTCTCCTGCTGTACAGGCTGTCACATACTTTGTTGAATTAATATGAATCAGTTTTTGGACAAGACTACAAAAACTTAATGTAGGCCATAAATGAAGCTGAAACTTTTGAGTTCACCCCAGCCGATGATGTAGTAGAGCTTCATCCTGCGGTCCTCGCTGATGTTCACCGACACCACTTTGCTCCAGAGCAGCAGACCTTCCACCAGCATCCAGGAGAAGGAGGCCATGAAGAAGAGGTGGAGGAGCGCCGTCACCAGGAAGCACGCGGCCTGCAGGGTTAAAGAGGACACAAAGACAACAAGTAGGTGCGTGTGTGGGCGGAGCTCCAGAGTTCACATCATCCCTCCATTATTAGTGGAGCTGAAATAAGTGAGTCTTTCCCCTCTGTGCCTTTGTATTTCGTTAATTAGCTTGCTAAGTTGTTAGCCTCTGTGGCTTCTAGACGCCCATCCAGGTCGTGTTTTTATGACCATTTGAAGACTTCCTGTGTCGTAAGCATGAGCTCACGAGCTCACGAGCTCACATTCGAATGCATCAAGACGATTACTCACTCGCGTGACTTAAATTCCCTCACAGCCGGCAGTCGATAAAACCGGATAAGGAGCAACTTCTTTAAGCTAAATGAAGACAAAACAGCAGAAAAATATTCCAGTTATCTGGATTAACTCAGAGAAATATTTCTGTTTTGTCTTATTCAGAAAGATGACGAAAAGGTAACTCGTGTCTTTATCTCTATTTATTTTCTACTGGCCTTCTCAAAAAAGTCCAGCGAGACTGCAACTCGCAAGAAAAACTAAATAGAAAAAGTCCTTTGAGTGTCTTTTAGGTCCTTTTATTAAGTCCAATATGAGTAAAAAAGGTTCTTAACAGTCCAGCTGACATTGTGCAGTTGTTTTTTTTCCGTCACACTTATTGAGATCCTGACAATAATGGTTTATTAGCTTTTTCTAAACAAAGTGAAAAGAAAATTCTGAGAGCATTCTTGGAGGTGTCAGAGAGACGAGCTGCATCGAGAACCAGTTAAAAGAAATGTTATCACGGTCACGGTCGTAAAAATGTTTAACCCCTAATACGTGCTGCATCGCATGCTTTGTGACGCTTCACAGAGCGACCTCGAACACAACGAACGGAGCCGTATTGTATACTTTACATTTTTAACATGTTTCTGTTGTTTTAAATAAAAAAGGTGTCTGTAAGATTTCTGTCGTTGTTGTTATTTGTTTGTTTTTTTAGATAAACGGGTAAAATGTCGGTCAAACTCTGAGGTTACATTTAAACTCCCAAATTCATTTTATTATTATTTTTTTTGTCATAAACAGATTAATTTTTGAGATCCAATCTTTACAATCCAGATCCCAAAAAAACACTTTTGGAGGTTTGGTTTGAAACGTGATTCCAGTCAGATTTCTTCCGATTTGTCTCAAGAAAGCTGAAATAAAGCCGCGTTACCAACGTAGCGGCGCGTGCGCCGTTACCACGGCAACCAACCGGACAGGTTGGTGATGTCAGTAAAACTTGCGGTTCATAAAACCAAAGCAATGAGCTGAAAGTGACTAAAACGCTCTTCGGAGGCGAGAGGATTTTTTTAACTGTTGTGAGCGACACATTTCACGTCATTTAATCCATCGTACGATGGATGCGATATCGATTCGAGCGGACTTTAAACGCGGTTGCGTGACATCCTTTATTTAAAACATCAGTTTTCATCACATCAAACGATGTCACAAGTATAAATTAACTGAGAATCTGTTGACTTAAATATACGGTAATTAGAATTCATGCATTGTCTAATAAAAACTCCATTCAAGTGTTGGTGGCCGTATTGTGCTGCCAGAGAAATGTTTTAAAATATCGATGTTAATGTTATCGTTTTATTATAATCTATTATAATCCACGTGGAGACTCACCTGGTTTCCAGAGGCCCAGTCGCTGCACATCAACAGCAGCTCAGCGATGCCCAGAGCCACGATGAGGTTCTTGTGGACAGTGGTGCGGTCAGATTTAGGGACTCTAATGAAACACACACACACACACACACACACACACACACACACACACACACACACACACACACACACACACACACACACACACACACACACACCATCTGAGTGAAGCTCTAACGGCAGTTAAAAAAAAAATGTTTCACTATGTTCTGTTTTTTAAATTTTTTTATTTATTGATGTGAATCCAGGCAGTTTTTTTTTGTGTGTTTTTTTTTCATGAAACGCTTTTTCAACCTCGACGCTTTACAGAGTGCACTCGGTGACGTTTGTGACTCACCCCACGGCGATGAAGAGGATGAAGGTGAAGAGGAGGCCACACAGAGACACTCCACAGCCGATGAACGTCAGCACCTGCAGAGCTTTTTCGTTCTCTGGGCTCCTCTGACAGACACACACAGAAACACACACACACACACACACACACACACACACACACACACACACACACACACACACACACACACACACACACACACACACACACACACACACACACACACACACACAGAGCATATTTGCTGTATAAATAGCGGCACATACCGGAGATGAAAGCCGACAGAATCCAGGAATTTCTGTATTATTATTTTTCTACCTGGACTTCGTAAACCTGCAGCAGCAAAGCGAAGTTGGTGGTGTGGTTGCAGTAGCAGACGGTGTGTCCGTGTTGTTTGGACACGACCTCGCAGCCCTTTGTGCTCCACCAGCCGCCGGCTTCGGGACTGGACACGCGTGATGATACATGACACATGCTTATTTCACGTCTACATAACACGCGAGGAATTGGAGGAATTAAGAGCATGTGTCACATTTTTCGGAAAAACATCGGTACTTACGCGAGATCAAAATCCCAGAAGGCGCAAACTGGATCGTACACGGCGCCGGTGGGGTTCTGTTGGAAATACAGAATATATATACATATAACGAAGAGTACATTTGACCGGTATGGATATTTTGATATTTTGTGAGAAGGTTTTTTCGTCTACCTGTACTCGGTGCCGGAGCTGGAAGCGGACCGCCATGCTGACCGGCTGGTCGTCTCCCAGCACCGTGGTGGAGATGACCGAAGAGCCCAGGACGGTGCCCAAATACCTGGTGGTGCACAACCAATGTGTAAATTATGACCAAAAAAAAACTAAACAAAAAAGGCAACACAAAGATGGAAAACGAAAGAATGCGTCGATTCTGTTTTCTGCTCACAGAAAGAAGCAAAGTAAGTTGGTAAGTATTCACTATTATCAGAGAGGATTAAAAATAAATGAGAAAATAATCACAATTACACGGATGGGAATCTTTTTGAAAACGGCGTTGCTTGGCAACAGCAACTCGGCGGGCGTCTAGAAGCCACAGAGGCTAAACGGAGACTATTATCTAAGTTACGAAGACAAAACAGAAATTACAACGTATCAGCGGAAAACATCCAACCAAACGTCAACTTCCGCGACCTCTGACCTTTCTGTTAAACGTCAGCAAACGACGTCACGAGCTCGTGAACTCGAGGTTTGTAGAAAATGTGAAGATGTTGTGAATACCACAAAAGGGCGCCGTTCGCACGGACTCTTCTTGCGTACATTGGAAACCAACTTTTTGAACGCAGCAACTTACGCAAGCCCATTAGCATCTAGCAGCTAATTTCATTTGTTACCGCCGGAGCTATTTCTGTAATGGAAATAAGTAAAGAGGTGAATTAAAGTCTCAGAAAGTCAACGGAACTAAAGTGCAGCAGCAAAATCTTTAGGTCACTTAAGCATTAAAATGCAGAATACTTCCTGCACAATATTTCCAGCTGTCACTCGCGCGTCATCGAGCTTTACCTCTGGCTGCCGTCGGTGACGGTGGGCACCATGGTGATGTTCTCCTCGGGGCCGAAGGGAGGCCGCAGGGAGCCGTACCACGTGTTGACCAACGTGAGCTTGTGGAAGCCTGCAACGGTCGACACAAAAGACGGTTCGTTTTTCTTCAGCTCGCCCCAGACAACCGAAGAAAAACAGCGCTTAGAGAAAATGTACTTCATTAAGGATCACTTATTGTTCACAATGAGGAGTTGTTGCAAAAAGCCAACAATGTGCCTCCGTCTGCACTTTACTGTACGACCTTGGGAGTGTAAGTAGGTGAATGCATGCTACACATTCACAAGTCTATCGCCATATTGCATTGTCCACCGCATTCACTCGGCGAGCCTCGGCTCTGAATAAGTGGTCGCTGTGAGAGCGAGAGCAGAGGGACGATGATTGGTTTTCGTAGTCGTCTCCGTACCGTCGTTATGGAGATCTTGTATCTTCTGGTGCGGCACCGAGATGCAGTCGAGGCCGGAGTGTTTCTCGGTCTCGGGCCCGCAGAAGCTCGATGCCCGGGACCCGTCCTGCAGCTTCTGCTGCTGGACCTCCAGCTCTGAGCGGGACGACAAACCAGCAGATTTAGAGTTCAAAGTTCAGCACAGAAGTTGTTGTATCTCACCGGGGCCTTTTTTCGTGACTGTCACAGATTTTTCTCAGAAATGTTGATTTGCAGAGTTTTATGTCAGTTTTTTTTTCTCCCCCCAAAAAGTCTGAACTGAGCGGTGATTCACTTCAGTCAAATAATGGTGCATCACGCTTGTTGGTGTGGATCGAGTCTAAAGGGGGGGTAGGGTGGGGACTCGTAAGGGGGCTCGACAGCCTCCCACCGACCCCTGAACACCTCACGAACATTATGCTTAAAAAGTCGAAAACAAACCTCGATATCGATCCCACCTCTAAACTTTGGGTAAACAGACGTGCCCGGGGTTCCCTGACATCACTGCTCCATTGATGTTTCCTCTGACCTGCTATAGAAGTAAAAAAAAAACGTTTTTTTTTGGATTAAACTGAACTTCCTGGGATACCAGTGGATTTTGTTGTTAAGTCGATGTTTGACTATTATTTATCAAACACAGTGTGTTTTAAAACTATGACTGAAAAGAAGCTGAAGCCCGGCAGGTATTTAGTCTTAAAACAAAAAAATCACAGCCGTGATGAAAAGTGCAGTCGTTTTGTAAAAAAAAAAATCATGTATTTGATTATCAGTGAGAAGCTCTTTTGGTGAATAGATCTTGCTTTTTGAAGGTCAGCTGTTACATAATTGGATTTTTTTTTTCTTCCTGTGGGTTTTCTGCAGCTCCTCAGTGATGGACCGATATCCCGCCTCAAACTGTGCCCCCCCCCCCCTCCTCTTTTTTGTATATCCAAATTCCTCCGCTGTGTTTTTTTTGGAATATATACTGCGTTGTGTTTTTTCCCCCGACTCACTGATGTTGGGGCTGTGAACGGTCAGGCGGTCCGTCTCCGCCATCAAGCGAGGGCTCAGGCTCGTCACCATCCGGTCGATGCTCTTGACCACATCCATGGGGCCGTTCACCACCTTTAAAAACCCAACAACAACAACAACACAGAGTGGCCCGGTGTGTCAGCAGCGGCGGTGGCGGCGTCGCTCGCCCGCTCTGCCCCCGCTGCTCAGGAGAAGCTTTAAAAGAGGGTACACTTCAAAAAAGACCATTCATTGGCGCACAAGAAATAAAATGCTTTTTAGCGCCGGTAACTGTTTGCCAGAGTGTACACGGGTTTAGCTGATGAGGGCACACGCAAGCTCAATGGATCGGCTTATAATGTGGGGCGGGAGAGGGAGGGAGGTGGGGGGGGATGGAGGGGTGAGGGGGGGGGGCATTTTCTTCTAATTGTCCATTTTTTTCTGATTCTGATTTCAATACGTCCGTCTGAGAGCTGAGCGTTGGAGACGGAGACCGGAGCGGAGGGTTTCGTGCACAAGTTGTTTCCAGAGTGCTTCTCATCCATTGAATCTGCGTCGAGGTGGCCTTGGAGCGGGGGCCGGGAGGAGGAGGGAGGAGGAGAGGAGGAGGAGGAGGAGGAGGAGGAAGAGGAGGAGGAAGAGGAGGGAGAGGCAAAGCGCCGAGAGAAACGCAGCACTTGTCATAAAAGGCAACTCTCCATACGGATCCATACGCTTCACACACACACACACACGCACACACACACACACACACACACACACACACACACACACACACACACACACACACACACACACACACACACACACACACACACACACACACACACACGTTTTAATGGTGCAGACGCAAGAAGAAGTGGAAAAAAATAATAAATAAAGTAACTTGTAATTGTAGACAGGTTTGGATGATGAAGCTACGTGGTGGATCTCTCCAGCTCGGCTCTTCATCCTTCCAACCCGGTGATGAGGAGCTCTTTTACAGCGCCGCATCTGCAGAAGCACACTGCCCTCTAGTGGCTTGGAAAGGAAACAGCAGCTGTCTGAATACCTCAACAGAGGTGCAAGGCCCACCACCACTACTGACTACTGACTTCCAGGATCCGTACTAACACACTAGTTAGTGGGCCAGAAAAAGATCTAGTACGTCCTAATAAGTAGTGTGTTAAATGATGGACGGCCAAAAGTACCAGGATGTCCGACTACATCCGGTCCTATTTTGCAGGCAAGCGTGATACTCAAGATGTTCTGACCCACAATCCTTTGCGCAGTGGAAGATACGCAACATTGACGAGACAGTTGGTGGCGCTGAAGCTCCGCCCACAAAAGGAAGAAGAAGGAGGAGAAGAAGAGGAATTAAAAGGAAGGAGGATATGTATTTGCCCATTGATACGGCAAATAGAGAGATATGAAAACCCACTATCCAGTATGTAGTAATAATATTAATAATAATAACAAGTTGTGAGTAGTAAAAAAAATAAATTAAAAAAAAGGGGCGGGGGGACCTGGTTGATAAATATCAGTTCGGTGCGTCCCCTTCAATATCCTCTGCTTTTGTGTTTTGGGCTGCAGCTCTGTTTAATTCATCGTGGAAACATTCAGCGACGCCGTCCAGCGAAGCGTCCGTATTCATTACAGTGAGACATGATCACCACAATACTTTCTACAACGACTTAAATAGGCACTCCACCGTTTTTTTCTGCATATCAAGGTCAGTTTACTCGCCGGAGAAAGTGCTATTCAACCCCATGAAAAAAACAGCAGCACTATTCTGTGGTTCTCAGGGTTTTGGACTCTACATATTATATATATATTTTTATTTTTCGCGGAAAGCTGCATTTACAAATAGGGCAAGGAAGTCTGAAGGACATTTACCAGGCAAAGAGGAGTCTGACAAAAAACAAAACAGCAACATGCACGTTGAGCTGCTTTATGGATGCAGGAGACTGCGGAATAAATGTCGGGACCTCTCGGCCTCTTCTTATTACTTATTTTTTATGTGTGGCTTGAAAAACCTCAAAATGTATGCAGGGTCAAAACCTAAACTGCTGAAAAGTATTATTTGTGGAATATACACTCGCCTGAGAGTTATTTAAGTACGTAGACGTAAACCCAATAAAGACTAATTCAACTATAAGTTCTCCGAATTAAAGGTTGTAACGATCTGTTTTTGTCCCAAACATTGATAGAAATGAGACGGACAAAATAACAGAGTACAATGTGGGACAGTTCACAGGACTGTTGGATTGGACCGCATCAGTTTTCCCTCGGTCTTTCTAATAAACTCCCAACTTTGTGAAACACGCAGGAAAAAAATGATATTTTCACATTATGACTATGAACCATGAACTGAAACAGCCTTTTCAGCGGAAGACTTTGGGGTTTGCAGGATGTTCTCGGTCTAAAGGAGAAGCATGTCACTCATTCATTGTTTTCAGTTGGCACATGCCGTGTTAACTTGATTTAAAATATAAAAATAAAATACCCCGGCCTTCCCTGAGTCCTTGTTCAGTATCCAGCGGGTGTAGATAACAGATGGATGGATCACTACGTTATTTAATGGCTTCAACGGGCCTCTTTAAACTAAACTTGAGCTGGAGACCTTGAGCTTTTGTATAGTCTGCACTGAGGAGAGGGACCACCCCACAGCGAGGACACGGTGCTGTACCTCTTTGACGGCCCGCCACTTGAGGGCGTCGCCCTCGCTGATGAGGCCGTCGGCCACGGCGATGAAGCTGCGGCTGAGCTCCCGGACGTCGTCCCGGCTGCGGTTGGCGGCGCCGTCGGGCGGCTCCGAGGGCACGTCGGCGGCCAGGGACAGCAGCCGGACGAGGGACACCATGTCCGCCGGCTGCAGGCCGCCGTCCTGCCGGCTGTCCTCCAGGGCCCGGGCGGAGACGTCCAGCAGGGCCGAGGCCTGGGACACGCTGCTCAGCTCCACAACCGGCTGGGAGAGCGGAGACAAGGAGACGTCGGGTTGAACTGGAGCTGCAGGACGTTTTATCATCGAACATCAATTTCAAATCCTGTTTTAGTTTTGAGAGTCAAACCAACATTTCTTAAGGAGTTATTTGGTTTATTTAATGACGTTTCTCTGGACTCGAATTAAAAGCTAAATAAAGTCACATAGAATAAGATTAAAACATTAATGGGGGGAGGTGAGATTGTAACTGAGCATTTAGATTTCCAGTTAAATTGCTTCTTTCTACTCACGACTTGTTTTGCTGACAAAGAAAAAGTGGAACAATCAACATCATAAAAAAACAAAAACCAGACATCTCCGTTCACTCGATGAAGTTTTTTCTTCTGCGTGATTCACTATATTCTGTTTATACTCTTGCTGGAAGCTTCTCCGAGAGTAAAACTTTTTGAGTTATTTGGAAATGAAAACAGCCGATTAATCATCAGCACAAAACATTTAACCTTTTACTGAATTATGGGTTATATACACGTTAGGTTGATGGCAGGTTCGGTCTACCTGGCTGCTGTTGGAGAGCTTCATCAGCTGGTTCATGAAGGCGGTCGGCCGGGAGCTCTGAGATTCACTCATCCGCTTCATCTTCAGGTAACGATCTGCCAGAAACAACACCACGTCAGGCTCCGCCCCTCGGCAGGCTCCGCCCCTCAGAGGACTGAGCGCAAAACACCGAGTGGATTTTGAACTCATTTAAATAGGGAGTGTAATTTATTTCCAAATGAGGAAAATAACGTCACGTGTTCGTGTCAGTCCAGTAAAACTGAACAGTTCTCATCAAGTAACACTATAAAACAGTGATCCTCGCTTCCTACGGACGAAATGGACGAAAGGGCGATTCAAATCGAACAAAAACGGAGGGAAGACCAGACAGGTTGAAATCTAAAATGAACAACGATACAACACGTATAAAAAAATATATACAAAAGATTTTTGACGCCCAGACATCATTCGCAGACTTCCGTCTTTATAGTGATTGTTTTGAGATCCTCCCAAGTTTTTGTCCCCCTCCCTTTATGGACGCTACAGCCATCATGCATCACACCCTACCCGACCCCCTGACCTCTGACCTCTCACCTTTGCTGCTCCTGCAGATGAACGGCAGCAGGTCGGAGCAGTCCGTCAGGCCTGACGGGGGCAGTCGATCCGACCAGACCTGCAGCGTCCCGCAGCCCTGCAGCTCCATCTGCTGGTGCACTGCTGCTCACACACACACACACACACACACACACACACACACACACACACACACACACACACACACACACACACACACACACACACACACACACACACACAGGATTTAATTTTTTTTTTTTTTTTTTTTAAAGAACAACAGTAAAACATGAATTAAACATAAAAACCAAACTGACAACGTTTTCATTGCTAATGTGAGAAAAAGCTGCTGCACAGATCTGTGAAGAGGAAGTGAACTGGACTGGAGGGGGAGTGACCGCTCAGCGCTGTAATTCCCCCCGAGCTGCCCCCGCACTGCCGGAGCTGTGGGAATCCCCTCCACCCCTCCACCCGTCCCTCCACCCTTCCCTCCCTCCCTCCCATCTCACTTCCACAGTCCTACATTCTTCCCAGCTGTTTTTAGAAGCATCTCCATTTCAAGTACTGGACTTCTTACAGAATTTTTGGGGCTTTTTCTGTGTGCAAGACAACAACAGAAACATTTGTGTCGGTAGAAGCCCACCGATGACTTTACCTTCAAGATCCCACATTTACGAACATTTTGCACTTTTTGTTCTTTTCTTTAGATTATGGGGTGCCAACATGTAGTTCTACCACATAATAACTCCACTCCACTCTAATTTATAGAAAACAGAACATAATGTGTTTTTACATCAGCTGTGTCTATGAATTGAACTCTTTGGACGTCGTGATGTCATCGTCGGTTCATGAACGTTATGAATCCTCCAGTTCAGATTCTGTCCGTCACCATCTTTGCTAGTTCGGAGCGGTTTGGAGCAGGAAGTGACCATATTTGGACGAGCTGGAGGAGGAGCCAGTGGTGGAGCTGATTGATTGGAAACCTGACGATACTACGTCCCGCCCACCGATAACTGTAACCTGACTGCACCACAGACCTGTCAATCAAACAGACACGCCCCCAAAAACAGGTCTTCTTGAATCTTCTTTTCTAATGAATGAGGGATTATTTTCAGATGGACCTCCAGAAAACTAAGAAGAAGGAGTGACTTTAGCTAACAACACCGAGATAACTGATGGACACATTTTATTCACTTTGGATTTGATGAGAGAAGTTGAATGGGAGTCTATGGAGCCGGAGGCTGTTTGGAGCCGACCTCTAGTGGCACTCGCTGGTATTGCAGCTGAAGACACTTCTGGACCGGAACCATTTTTCAGACCCGGAAGTTACGAACACTTTTACACCCAGTCTGTGAGTCTTACCTGGGCAAAACAGAAGAGCAGGCACTTCACTGACCACCGGGTGGCGACGTAGGAGCTCGACGTCCCAACTGAAAAGCCTCTCCTGTGTCGCGGGTGAACACGCGTTCAGGGCGCGAACGTGTCTCGTTTCCAAAGACGCGTTCCACATGTTCAGGTCAGTGATATTTCCAAAAAAGGGCTCTGTGAAATTCCCACCGAAGGAGTCTTGGTCCTGACCCAGGATGAGGATCCCGTCCCCGTAGATATCCCTAGAGGTGTCCGAGCCCGAGCCGGCGTCCTTCCTGTCCCCGTCCACGTAGATGGCCCAGCGGCTGCCGCTCCGGCGCCACGTCACGCAGACGTGATGCCACTCGCCGTCGTTGGGGAAGGACGCCTTGTACGGCAGGTGCTTCCCGTGGATGATGAGCGCCAGCAGGATGCGGCCCTGCAGGTCCACTTGGCCCCGCAGCTGGAACTCGTTGGTGAAGACGGGCGCGGCGTAGGAAAAGATGGTGGACACCTCGTTCCACTCGGGGCTCCACTGAACCCGAACGCACACGCTGACGGAGGCCAGGGCCGGGAAGGAGATGTTGACGTGGGCGAAGCCCTCGTGGGACTCCGTCGGGAAGTTCAGAGCCGTGAACTTCAAATCTAAAGAAGAAGAAAAGAGGAAGTTGCTTTTTAGTTTTTGTAAAAAAAAATTTAAAAAACAGGCAGATTTTGAATTCGTCTGATTCCACTCACACTGCTTGGAGAGGGCGACGGGTTTCGAGGCCTCCCTGCTGGGATCCCCGATCCAGACCGGGGAGCGGAGTCCGGTCTGTCGGAGCAGCTCCGCGGCTCCCTCCCGGTCCTCCGAGCGGTCCGGGGCGACGAGGGAGCCGAGCCGGCCTCTGCAGAAGCTGTCGGCCCGGGAGAAGGACAGCGAGTCGTTGACCAGCTGGAAGGCCCAGCGTGACGTGAGGTGGACCGGTCCCTGTTGTCCTGGGAAGGGAAGAAGACGCATGAATTCAGGATATTAGAGAAATAAATGTCAATCAAAGATCAATTATATCATGATCTTTTTATTTCTTTTGAAGGCTAGAACTAATGAATTGAATCTACTTAACGGTCTCACCATGCGAGTCCTCCACTCCGTCCAGCCCGGCATGCGTCGGCTCACTTTCACAAACCACCTGCAGGAGGGAAAAAAAAAAGTCCAATTTACTTCATCTGCCTCGTAAAAAACCATCAATAATATGAGTTGCTGCATTGAGTTGCATTTAAAACAAGTAAAAAACAAACAAACAAGTGTTTGCCTTGTGTTATATATTAGCATGAATCTGAGAAGGTTTCTTACCTCCAACAGTAAGAGTATGAGTCCAGTTAGAAAGGCTCCGGTCATCTCTGAGCCAGTTGTAGTCTCCAGTGGGAAATAAAGCACTTCGTCCACAGTGAAAATAATATGATCTGAATGCTGGATCCAGGTGTATTATGGGTATTTGAGCCGGTGATATCTCAGCTACAGCTTTGAGTGTTGCATGGCATGGCGCTTTCTTCCGGTGAGTGTTTTTTGGTCATTGCTGCTCTCTAGTCATCAGTAGATTCCCCCCATTTTTCCTTTTTTCCCTCCACAACAGCACAAAGTCCCCGGTTGAGTGGTCTGGGACGCCACGTACGACGGGACAAATCCAACCCCCCCAAAAAATCCAGCCCCCGACTCCTCATCCTAGAAGCTCGGCGTGTCGACGTCTGACCGTATCCAGCTCAGCGTCTCTGATTCTCCTGACCGGCCCAGCGATCCCCCAGTGCATCTGTCCCAAGAGTCTCCTGCCTTCCTTCTCCCTACCAGACCCCCACAACCCCCCACCCCCCTCCCTCCCTCCCTACCACCCTGAAGCCTTTGTCATGCAAATGCAGTCATTTATTCTTTTTTTTTAAAAGAACCCTTCTTACGCAAGCAGTGTCAAGCGTTTGGCAGCGAGAGTTCATCAACAGCAGCAGCGGGGCGGCGGACATTTTTACCACACAGCCTTTATTTATGCCTTCTTATAGGACTCCCCAAAGTTAATTGGCAGCGTCTGTTTTCGCTGCTTTACTTCGTAGTTAATAAAAGATCAGTGCTAAACCATAACGTCTTCACATGACTCCTTGACATCGAATGCACCTCCTGCATTCACCATAAACGTTTCCGCATCGGGCGGCGCTTCTTTGTCACCGGCTCATTAGAGTCCGTCAATCAGGAATACTGTCGCTCTGACTTTGTTGGGTTGGACTTGTTCTGATGAGGCCTTTGTTAAAAGATGAAGTTTGTTTCAACACAGTTTTTGTCTGATAGGATCGGACTCACTAAAATAACGTCTGCCGCGTTGGGAACACGACAACACTGTTTAAAAAGAGGAAAGAATCACAAGCAGGAATGTAAGAAAACGAAGAGTTAGGCGGAACAATCTTCACCATTTTTTTTTATTATTTTAAATTGAATTGAATATTCCTAATTGAAGACTGGTTTAAAACCTGTCTCACTGATTGCTTTCTAACCAAGCAGCGACCATCAGTGATGTCATCAACCATCAGTGATGTCATCGTCGGTTCGTGAACGTTATGAAGCCTCCAGTTCAGATTCTGTCCGTCACCATCTTTGCTAGTTCGGAGCAGGAAGTGTCCATATTTGGACGAGGTGGGGGAGGAGCCAGCAGGTGGATCTGACCGATCTGATTGGAAATCTGACGATACTACGTCCCGCCCACCGATAACTGTAACCTGACTGCACCACAGGCCTGTCAATCAAACAGACACGCCCCCAAAAACAGGTCTTCTTGAATCTTCTTTTCTAATGAATGAGGGATTATTTTCAGATGGACCTCCAGAAAACTAAGAAGAAGGAGTGACTTTAGCTAACAACACCGAGATAACTGATGGACACATTTTATTCACTTTGGATTTGATGAGAGAAGTTGAATGGGAGTCTATGGAGCCGGAGGCTTTTTGGAGCCGACCTCTAGTGGCACTCGCTGGTATTGCAGCTGAAGACACTTCTGCATTTCTTACCCCTTCTGACTTATTTGTAGACGTGTTGCCACGTTGGACTCCATTCACCATTAATGAGGACGAAAGACACAGTTTCTAATCCTTTGACGTGATCATCGGGCCTAATGTGGTTTTACACACACACACACACACACACACACACACACACACACACACACACACACACACACACACACACACACACACACACACACACACACACACACACACACACACACACACACACACACACACACTTGTCTAGACGAACCGTCACACAGCGACACTGTTAAAGAGTAAATCCTTTCCTTCCCCAACACCCAGCATCCACTGGTCCACGAACAGACCGGTGGAGACAAAAGCCGACCATTAGTATTCCAGCTCGGTAGCCGCTCACAGTGTGAAGAGCTGGACGAGAGCCCGGCGGGGAACAAAGCCTCCTCGAGGCTCGAGACTCCCGGCCATCGCTCTCCCTCGTGCCCTCCTCTCCCGGCGGCCATTCATCTCGCCGAACAACAAACTTTCTCCTTCGATCGCGCCGGCGCTCGAGACTGTTGCTGTGGAAAAAAAAAAAAAATGAGCATTCGCTTGACAGTGTTTGCGCTGAAGAAAAATGGGGCGAAGGGACAACAGGTCTAAGGAGGTTTCTGCAAAGTACAATCGGGGGATTCATCGTCTCAAAGAGTGTCAGATATGGATGGAAGTTTAATGGTTTCTCACTTTAGTTTAACTCAATAACTTCTCTGAACACAATTAGGCAAACTATTTTTCTTTATTTTGTAAAGATGACGTTTTGACATCGTGCCTCAAGAAAAAGACTTGAATACCAAAAATGTCCCCAAAAAATGCCTTTAAATTATGCTTGAACCCATATATGGATTCTAGCAGGTTATTTCTGCTCCGACACTTCTGCGGTTAAAGTTTAAACTTCTTGGTGAAGTTTAGGAAAGTTTATCAATCAACAATCCTTCACTGTTGCCTTCCTACATGACTTTTTAAAATTTTTTTTGGTCTGATAAGATGTCAGATTAGTCGAGTCACATGACAGACTTCACATTAGTCTCCATAATAAAAAATAAACCAACGTCCAACACACGTGTCTCTTTGATTTGCGGTGACCCGTTTATTATTATTATTCACAGTTGATGCGTTTGGTCACCGCGGCACAGGTCGAAAAAAAACAAAAAAAACTCTTCACAGTTCATTTCCATTCAGTAATTTCAGTACGTTCAAAGAAAAAAAAACTTCACCCGGTGTCAGAAAAAACCACATTACGGCCGCGGCAGCAGGTTTCTGTCTTTCATGACGCGCGCAACGTCAACAGGAAGAAGGACGCCTGGGACCAACTAACGGACATAACAGGAGACATTTACAGAAACAGATGGTGATCAAGTCTGATACAACAAAACCACACACACACACACACACACACACACACACACACACACACACACACACACACACACACACACACACACACACACACACACACACACACAGACTTTCCTCCAGAACATAAACGTTTCCAATCGCTCCCGGTGGCCGAGAGGGCTTCAGGTCTGTTTTGACTAAAACATCACACCACAAGAACATTTTCTTCTCGGCTGCAGCTGCTCTCGTCGACGAGGAGACCGAAGACCTCCACGACTCGACAACACGCGTTCATGTGAGAGCTATAATCTTATACTGCACGTCTGAACTCATCCTCATCTAACACGCCGCTTTACATGGATGCAATTATTAGTAGTCTTTGTATTTTTTTACACTTGCAGATTGCACGTAAAGTACCGTTTATTGTTTACACAAACCAGTTTTTTATTTTATTTTACTTCTCGCATAATTAAGTATTTTGCATTTTATGGTTATGCACCACTTCAAAATCCTTCCACGTAAAAACTTACGCGGCAAATTAAAAATGCAATCCTGAGGTCGCTTGTAAGAACGATTTGCACGTTTACGGTTATTTTCTTCTTCAAACTGAGCTCGACTGCAAACAAAGGAAAAACCAGTAAAACCAGACGCCAACACTGCTGTGTCAGCGCAGTTAAACCCATCACAGGTTCATGTATAAAAACTTAACCACCAAATAAATAAAAAATAAAAAAAACTGTCACCTGGTCAAAGGCCACAAAAATAAAATAAAATAAAATAAATCGAGTCGTAAAACGGAGACCGAAAATATTCAGAAACAATCCGTGACGAGACGAATTTCAGCTCCTACGACTAAAAGTAAAGTAAAAAGTTTAGTTTACGTTGGAAAAGTTTAACTGGACACGTGGACGGGGGAGGGGGGGGGGGTCACACGAGAATCATCTGAAGGCTCTCTGAAGAAAAGGCAGCAATGTCAAACAGACAATTTAAACCCTTTTGTCCCGAGCGCTTCACTTCACTCTTCCTTTGTCGAGCCGTTCCAGTTATTATTTTTGAAGGTCTGTTTTGATTTTTGCTGGGAATATTTCTGATGTTCATTCTTTATCCATCCAGAAAAATAAATAAATAAATCGGAGCAATCACGAGGTAGTTAAAAGCTCAGCTGCTTTCCAATGTGACAGACAGTTTTTACTTTAAAAAAAAAAAAAAATTATCTTGACAAACTACCGGATTAATTTATTCAACATTTGTTGTCGATTTTTTTAGGCTAATTTTACAACTGTTTTGTATCTTCTTGGTCATTATAACGGCTCGCCATACGTCAAATATTGGTTATTTATAGAAGAGTCTGGGCGATCCAGCTGTTCAATCATAACTGACAATATTTGTTTATTTTTTTATAGTAGTTGTTTTATCGAGGCAAAAAAAACAATAATATTGCATCTTGTGTTTTTTACACGTCTCCTTCCATTGAAATCGAGATCTTTGGTGCTGTTTGGGGAGACTGTCTAAAATATGAAACTATCAGAAGCATCAGGTGGCATGACTCGGTAATTATGTGCTTTAGGGGTCACATTTTTGAAGCGTGACCCTGAAAAGCAAATAGAAAATATATATTTTTAAAGATTATTTTCAAGTGGCATTTTATGACTTTATTCGACAGAGGAGGTGGAAATTTGGCGGGAGACGTGGGGAGGACATGCAGCACATGGAGAGGTAGTTTCATGTCTTCAGACCGGGGATACTTTGTTTTTCTCTCTGAATTACTGATATTGAAGAAACTTAAAGACTGATGCATCTTTGTTTCTTTTATCTCAAAGCAGATTTAAGCACATTTGTTTTTGTTTTGTTTGCATTCATTTTTCTCCTGAGTGTCTCCAGATCCTGTAACTCCACAAAGATCTTTTAAAAACCCTCAACTACCGCAGGGAATAATATCGTACTCCTCGACCTCCCCGTGAAGTGCCGACGTCTTCACAACTGGGTCCGTTAGTGAGTTTCAGCTCATTGTTTTCTGTCCGGCCCGCTTACTTTATTGCTTCGTTTCACTGTTCTCATGTTGTTGTGTGGGGTTTTTTTTTGGGGGGGGGGGGCTGCTCTGAGCAGAACGCGGCATTTTAGTGTCTTTCAGGGTTTTTTTTTACGGCACGCAACTTCACTGTTTTTGATTAACTTGACGTCGGCTCATGGTCGGCGTCGCTTCCACAAAATACCGTCCGGCGAACAAACTACCGACTGTAGCTGGTTCACACAGCCGAGCGCTTAGCAGCTACAGACGCCAACAAAAAAAAAAAAGAGACATTTTTAAAGTCTGAAACGGGCCAACAAGGAAACCAAATTCTCCTTTTAACTGCGGCGCTACTTATGGTGCAAGCAAATTCCTCGTAAAACCCCACAGCTGGTGGAAAGACAGCGAGCGGGTCAACGACAATCCAGTGAACTGGGTCATAAAAACAGTGGCAGTCAACAGAAATGCAGAGCAAGAGGATGCTAAGCCGCCTTCCCCGTGCATCCCAGAGCAACACAACACGCAGAAAACAACAACAACAAAAAACAGCCCTGACCTACTTAAACAACAATTCAACATCTGAACGATTCCCATTGTGAAAATATTAAGTTTGAGATTAGAGGAGGAAATGCAAAAATAAAACTCTGTTATCACACAGACATAATATCAATATGTGTGTTTGTGTTGATGCATCCGGAGCGTTTACTTGTACTTTGTGCTCCTGAGATTCGGTGTGGAGACGGTTGTTAGCGGCTCCCAGTTAACACTGAAAGATCAGCGCGGCTCGGTGGAGGAGCGATGCCGCTGTCAGTAACAGCACATAAATCTGAGCGCTTTAAACTCCCGTGTGTTCGGACCACACCGAGGTGTCGCGGTCCTTAACGAGACTGCTTCTTGATAAAATAGCGCTCCGGTTTTGGTCGTTTCGGGGGGGTGGGTGTGTGTGTGTGTGTGTGTGGGGGGGGGGGGTAATCTGTCTCTGCTTTCTTTAGCCTGAAGTCAACGAGCACCTCTGGTCAGAGCTCTCTTCATCAACAGGACCACAGTAAGCAGATCGCTGACACACAAAATATACATATATATATATATATATATATATATATATTTTTTAAAGGGCCTAATTGCCCCCCCCCCCCACACACACACACACACACACTGTAACTCCGCCACCGCTGCCACCCAGAGCATTTCCATGACAACGCGGGGATTGTAAGAGCGGTATTGGAAACGTCAAACAAGTCAGTGGGCGCGCATCGTCGCACACAAAAGGCCAGTGACCTGACAATGTGGAGCGAGGATGAAGGCTTTTCCCAGAAGAGCTGGGGGGCCGGGGGAGGAGGGAGGGAGGGAGGGAGGGGAGGAGGAGGAGAGAGGGGGAGGAGGGGGGGGGGAGACAGAGAGGACCAGACAAGAAACAGAAACACGGTGACAACCTCTTCTGTTTTCTATTTTTTTTTAATTTTTTTTAACTCTCATCCAGAGAAAAGGAAGCTGACTCCTGTAAACATGTGACCCTGCGTCTGGTCATCACCTGCTCCTATCAGTCAATCAATCAATAGAAAAGCTCAGCGGATACATATTTGGAAAAAATCCGCAGGCCCGAATGCTCCTTTGTAAAAACAAACACCTCTGGCCGGCCATCGGAGAGGCCATGTTTGTTTGGCCTAATCTGGCACCGGCAGATAGCCCTTTATGGCCGCCCACCGGCCATCAATCAGGCCAACGGGGAGGGGGAGGAGGAGGGGACGGGGGACGGGGGGTGGTCGCGCTGTCGCCACGGAGACCACCTTTAGAGGCAGCCACATAAACGATATAGGGTGTTGGGACGAAAACAAAGACAGAGGAAGACGGAGAGACGGAGAGTCGTGTCCTCGCTGGACAGAATTGGACGGAGTCGAACCGTCTCTGCTCCTTCTGTCCACCTCTCGTATGGTTTGTAACAACGCTGCACTTCAACTTCTAACTTAGTACAACAGGAAACTTAAGGATGTGCAGTAAAAAATAAAAATACACCAAACAATATAAGAAAAAAAAATCTAAATGGTCTTCCAGGTACTGCGGCTGTAGGACATATATCGTATTACGTAATCCCCCATTCATCCACTCAAGCTGGTGGAGACGTCTCCTGCTGTTAAACGTCTTCGAGCTCCACCTGAAGGATCCAGATGAGACGTGTTGTCTCCTGTCCTGCCTTATTTTTTTTTACTGTATGCATATTTATAAGTTTTTCTTATTGTGTGCACCTTTTTTGTTGTTGTTTTCTCCCTAACTGTGTTTCCAGGGGAGATTAACGGTTTAACGTCCGGTCCTCCGTGAGCTTCTCCTGAACGCCAACAAGCCGAAACGCGACGCCGCCGTCTTCAAGAACTTTAATATCCAGTTTTTAAGGAGTAAAACCAACTTGATCTCCTCCCAGCTGCTCGCATTCATACCGGACTGTTTGTTTACCTTTCTGGTTTTTGTTTATTTTCGCTCTTCTTTTCGCCCTTTGACCTCCGTCCGGACTCGTTCTGCAGCTGGTCAGCGCCCCCTATGGGGCACCGCGAGAACTGCACAATAAACCCTTACAGTTGAATTTGACTGTTTTTGTGTTCAATTTTTTGGGGGATTACATCAAAACACAACATCCGGGTTCTCTATGATATTGTAGGATTGAACTCTTATTATTAAAAGTTTCTCAGATGACTTATGTTGTGATTTCTCGCTATATATAAATAAAGTTGAATTGAACTGATTTTTGGACGAGTGCATCTTTTTCTTAAAATACTTTATAACATGCAGGTTTTTTGTTGTTGTTGTTCTGTGTACAAACACAACAGTGTGATTCAATGACATACTACATTACAGCGGTTCCAGTCGGTGTCATGGCTCCTTGGGGTTGCACATATTTTACTAATGAGTCTCTGGTTTCAGTGGGTATAGATAACGGATGGATGTTTTTTAATCGTGCTTGTTCATAGATGAAAACCTGGTTACGTTCACTTCATTTTTATATCTCAACTTTCATCATCCCAAAACGGAATTGTTGAATTTGGTGGAGTATACAGAGATCATCATGCAACCTTTCCTTCCTCTCACCACACTGACACCTTGTGGGAAACTGCTGCACAGCTTTTCTCTTTCAGATGACGTCACACAGCAACTCTGCTTTCATTTCACTCTTTTGCTCTTTTTGCTGCGCTCATGTAAATAACTGCACATGTCTTGTCTATTTTCTCTGTTCAGTCTGTGTTTCCATGTTATTATGATTAAAAAAAAAAAAAGATCATTCAGTGGATATTAAATATGGATATATGATATGGAAACAGATTTCTGGTGTCAAACTGCGTGAAGTTCAAAAATCCAAGTGATGTAACAAAACTAATTTCTGAGTGAAATTAAGGAAATTAATATGATTCATTTGACCTTTCATGCGCATTGTTAATAGAAGCCTCTTTTTTTATTTTGTATGTATTTATACAATAAAGTTGATTTAACAATTGTCATACAAATACATTAAAGATCAACTTTCTACAGGCCAGAAAACTTTATAATCCATCATGTTGAAGTCTTTATAAGGTCAAATACAATGTACTGACTTTTAGGATGTTAAATAACAAAGTGTTGCTTTTATTATAAATAAATATTCACGTGAAGTAAAAGAAGTGTCCCTCTAGATGTCATCCTGAGAAGTGTTAGAAGGATTTAGGATTAATATAAATTATATGGTTAGACTACCTGTGATTTTTGTAATTCAGAAAAAGACCATATTTAATTTCTTTGTGATTATTTTGAATGTATTTGCCTTAATGAACCGCGTTTCAGTCGGTTTGCTGTTCAACTCAAACATGGTGGCTCCTTCAATGAAAAAGGAAAACTGTGCAGAACAGACCAAACAAAACAATAAACTACAAATCGTCGCATCTGGAGTTGGATGACGCAATCACCGTGCGTCCGAACCGCAACAGACAAGTGAGTGACGCCGAGAAGAAAGTTTTTCAACCGTTTTGTCATCAAGTTAAACGACAGTTAATTCGGTTTTTTATATATATATTTTGACAACTTATTTTTAAATACTTCGATGTATCTCGGCTAGTTTTTGTTTTTCGTTGTCAGCAATACTGTAAAATGCTCGCGCATGCGCCGTCACTCATCCCAACCGTTCAAACCAGCCTCGACCTGTCAATCAAATCAACTCAGCAGGTGAGTGATATTTTCTGTCTCCAATTAGTCTTAAATCAACTGAAAGCTGCGACACTTCATCATTATTTCTATCATCTATCACATCTTCTATCAGACTCATTTAAAACCTTTCTGAAACATACGTATTAATGTGCTGAAAGTATAAACGTCAGTGTTTTACTCTTATATATCGTGTTGGTAGATTAATATTACTGCTCCATTAATGCACATTATACTGCTGTAGTTGTTTAAGGTTGTTTATTTTGTACTTTTTTTTTTTTCCCATATTCTATAAAAAAAAAAAACATCACGTATTTGTATTGTTTCTGTTATGGAAGAACCACGTATCTATAAAATAAAAAAAGAGTTAAAATCAGAAAAATAAGGAATTTTCCTGTGAAAAATGGGTTTTAAAATAGTTTATTTAGATTGAAAAGTAGGAGAATATTAAATCCTTCAGTTCATCAGAAAAAAGTCTAATTTAAAATCATGAAATTTGGAGATGTATAGTTTTAACTGGACAGGAAGAGGATGAAAAAAACTGTCATCTGAAATGTGAATAAAGCTGTCACACAAATATAGTGAAATAAATGGAACATAAATATTTACCTCTGAGATTTAGTGAAGTGGAAGAATAAGGTTGACGGTTTGATCCCCGTTTCCTTCCTGTCCCACATTGCCGAAGTGTCCTCGAGCAAGACACCGAATCCAAAACGTTGCTCTTAAAAGCAGGCGAGCACCTTGTTTGAGTACCAGTTACCATAAAATAGAAATACTCAAGTAAAGTATGAGTACCTCAAATGTGTACTTAAGTACTTGAGTAAAATGTACTTGGTTACTTTAGAAAATATCCAAATGTGTGTTTGTGAAAAGAAGGTAGAGAAACAAGAGACCTGCAGTCCTCTCATCGTCCACTGGGTGGTGCTCTGGTGTAACACTTGACAGCGCACTGCTGAGGGTCTACATACAGTGTGTGTGTGTGTGTGTGTGTGTGTGTGTGTGTGTGTGTGTGTGTGTGTGTGTGTGTGTGTGTGTGTGTGTGTGTGTGTGTGTGTGTGTGTGTGTGTGTGTGTGTGCGCCCAGGAGAAGCTGTCAAAACATCCATCCCAGTCGTCCCCACACGTCTCTGCTGATCAGAGAGCAGACGGGTTTCCTGGTCCCGTTTTTATTTATTTATTTTTTTTATCCGCCGTCACCTGCAAGCCGGGCCTCCGGAGAGATGACTGAGGAGGAGGAGGAGGAGGAGGCAATTACAGGAGCAAGCAACGGGAAACAGATGTGCAATTATGAGAACAGAGGTTTGCACTTAGCCCGGCTCATCGCCCCGTCGTCGTCGTCGTCTCTCTGCAGTTCACAATACGATCCGCGAGCAGCAGCAGCCGAGTCCACAAACGACTAATTAAGTCTTCATCACACCTACGGAGCCACAAGCACTGATCGACACAACTCGGAGTCGAAGCCGCCGCCCGCGAAGGAAAAGCATCACCTGTCACTGGTGCTGATGAATTTTGAGGAGGAGGCCCGAAAAGGACCGATCGACATTTCTACCGATAGTCAGTGACTCTGAATGTCACGGATCCATTTTGTAATGAGTTAGATACGCCGTTATATCACGCTGTGTTCCCAACAGACTGGATGTAAAGGTGTTCGTGAAAAATGGTTCCGATCCAGAAGTGACTTCAGCTGCAATACCAGCGAGTGCCACTAGAGGTCGGCTCCAAAAAGCCTCCAGCTCCATAGACTCCCATTCAACTTCTCTCATCAAATCCAAAGTGAATAAAATGTGTCCATCAGTTATCTCGGTGTTGTTAGCTAAAGTCACTCCTTCTTATTAGTTTTCTGGAGGTCCATCTGAAAATAATCCCTCATTCATTAGAAAAGAAGATTCAAGAAGACCTGTTTTTGGGGGCGTGTCTGTTTGATTGACAGGCCTGTGGTGCAGTCAGGTTACAGCTATCGGTGGGCGGGATGTAGTATCGTCAGGTTTCCAATCAGATCGGTCAGATCCACCGCTGGCTCCTCCCCCACCTCGTCCAAATATGGACACTTCCTGCTCCAAACTAGCAAAGATGGTGACGGACAGAATCTGAACTGGAGGCTTCATAACGTTCACGAACCGACGATGACATCACTGATGGATGATGACATCACCGATGGTTCCAAATGACATACTTCCCTTTATTACACTAAAAAGTCGTGCTCTTCCATGATGGGAGTCCTACTTGTGTAGTGCAGGAATTTTGAGATTACTTAGTTGTTTCCAGGAAATTACATCATGTGAACACAAAACCCTCCAAAAATATCTGCAGCTTTAATTATTTTACCCAGAATTCAACATGCCTACACCCTCTTTGTTTAACACACTTGAGGAACAGCTGCAGCTTCTTCAGACGCCGTCTTTTGAAAATTCTTTACATCCGTGGAAGGTTTCAGCTGCAGGTTTGACGGACGGACACGTTTCAGGACCGAATGTTTTCACAAGAAGTCGAAGAGATCGGAGGTCCGAGATTTGTCTGGAGAACAGAGCCGAGTAGAATCTGTGAGGTCTGAATCTGTCAGACGGGAGGAAGCAGGTTCAGTCTTCAGTCCTTCACGAGGAATGTGTGTCTTTGAAGTTTCAACTCAAAACGTGTGGTTGTTATTTACGCATTTTTCTGACCACGGGAACTATTTCAAGTTTTAAGAACCTTTTGAGTTCCTAGTTTTAAAGTCGAGGCTCGAGACTGAAATACGAGAAAAGTCTACTTTTAGTTTGTTCTGGGTTTTACACGTTCCTGCAAATGTTTCACAATAAAAGCCTTTTTATGAGGTGGGTTTCTTTCTAATAAAACTTAACAGGGCTTTTGATTACAAATAATAATATTGACGCTTAAAGGCGGATTGTAACGAGGCTTCAAGTCGACTTCCCGAATCAATTAATACATCTTAAATGCAATTACGACAAATTTAAACCATTACGTTTGTCTTTATTGGCTCTCTCGAACGAAACACCCTTTATATGTACATGAATTTAAACCGGATCGAGAAAACTGAAAACTTTATTTCCTTACTTGTAGGGAAAAATAAAAAGTGAGTTCCTTTTAGCGTTGCGAATGCAAACTGCAAAAGGGCCTTAAAAAAAAAAAAACGTGGTTCAGGGTCTGTTGTGATTTCGCTCACTCCGAGTCCGGCCATCTGACACGTCTCAAAGAAACACGTGGAACTTGAAACGTCACGTCGTTAAGACGTTAACGTCCATCTCAGTCGGTTAACGGCCTGAAATGACAAAAAAGCTGAAGAGACTCTGCAGTGAGTTTGACACCTGTTTTCATATCTTTGTTCATATCGTCGTGTTCCCGAAAAACATCTGGAAAGTCTTCCGCATGCGTCGATGTGACCGCCGCTCCTTGTCGGCTTTTTTATACGCTGACACACCTGAACCCCCCCCCCCCCGCCCCTTCTCCTTTTGACTTATGCATGCCCTCCGCTGACTGATAAGAAAAAAAATAAAAATGGAGGCCACGCGGCGAAGGAGCCGTGCCTCTGCTGATGAGGGAGAGATTGAAGGACCCACATGCGTTTCCTGTGTCTCTCCGGGCTTCTGAGGAAGATCTGCTGCTTACTCAGGAGTGAAAGCCTCAAATTAAAGTGTTTGTGCTGACAAAGGACAAATGGGATTTTTTTTTTTTCCCCCCCGCTTCGTGCAAACGGTGCAGGATTGTGTTGGCTTGCTCAAAGTGTCAGGAAAAAAAAAAGAAAAAAGAAGTGTCTCCTGGTCGACACCTTTAATGAAACATGCGCATCAAATTAAGGTCCCGCCGATGTTTAGGTTGTACACGTATAAAGAGGAAGAAGAGGAGTCGGAGGAGGAAGGAGATGCGAAGAGAGAGAGAGGGAGAGATGCCGCTCCTCTCTCTCCGGTGTATAGATATGTCTTTTGTACCCTTGAAGTAGCAGTAAATTGAATATTCATGAGTGAGCGTGAATAAGTGCTCTGTCAGCCGGCGGTGTCACTGATAGATGAGGGGTGGACCTGCACGGAGCACCGATGGCCGGCTACAGTCCTCCATGGAGAGCCACGGAGGGTGGGGAGGGGGGTGGGGGTGGGGGGATGCCCTGGAAACAGACAGCAGAGAGGGGTTAACTTTAATTTGTGCATACATTAAACTTTACGAGGCCACGCCCACAGACTGTATATTAAAAGTGTTCGTAGCTTCCGGGTCTGAAAAATGGTTCTGATCCAGAAGTGTCTTCAGCTGCAATACCAGCGAGTGCCACTAGAGGTCGGCTCCATAGACTCCCATTCAACTTCTCATGAAATACAAAGTCAATAAGATTTTTCCGTAGGTTTCCTGCATGTCATTCATCAAATTCACTTCTCCAGATTAGTTTTATGGCGGTCCATCTGGAAAATAATCCCGTCATTAATTTGAAAATTGACCTCAAAAATTTATTTATTGCTCAGCAGGCAGAAAAACCAAAAGACTGTGCCCTTTGTGTCGTGTTATATCCGCAGACTGGATATTAAAGAGTTCGTAGCTTCCGTGTCTGAAAAATGGTTCCGATCCAGAAGTGTCTTCAGCTGCAATACCAGCGAGTGCCACTAGAGGTCGGCTCCAAAAAGCCTCCGGCTCCATAGACTCCCATTCAACTTCTCTCATCAAATCCAAAGTGAATCAAATGTGTCCATCAGTTATCTCGGTGTTGTTAGCTAAAGTCACTCCTTCTTCTTAGTTTTCTGGAGGTCCATCTGAAAATAATCCCTCATTCATTAGAAAAGAAGATTCAAGAAGACCTGTTTTTGGGGGCGTGTCTGTTTGATTGACAGGCCTCTGGTGCAGTCGCCTTGCAGCTATTGGTGGGCGGGACGTAGTATCGCCATGTCCAATCCCGCTCTGAGCAAAGAACGCGACGGCCAAAATCTGAACTCGAGGCTTCAAAACGGACGTTCACAAACCAAACGGGCGACGTCGCTGCTGGTTGGCCCGTGTTGACTTGGCAGTTTCTGGCTTCACCTGCACCAGGAAAAGAAGGGCCAACAAAACTCCCAAAAAACAATGGAAGACAGAGTCATTTCCGTTCACACATGGCTGGACTGAAGTCTGGGGGTCTCTCCTCTGATTCCTGTTTTCCAGTCTGTGAGTCCACGGTCCAGAAACCCCCTCTAATTTCCTCTGACAAGTTCTCACAGTTGCTTCTCAATCCCCAGCGTCCTCCTCCTCCTCCTCATCCTCCTCCTCCGTGAGAGAAGGAGGCCGACACACACACATAATTTCACTGCTGATATTTTGCTATGATAATTTTATTCATGATGCCACTCCTCGGCCGCTGTGCAGCTCGTCTGTACAAGTGTAAATGAGGAGTGCTCCAAATGTAAAATGTTCTGCTTGAATAGGGGTGATGGTGGTGGTGGTGGTGGTGGGGGGGGGGGGGGTCGGCAACGACGGCGAGGCACCGCGGCCAAAACAAGGCAACATGCAAAGTGAGTTGTGTTCCAGTAGATGCAGACTGAGCCCTGGCCACCGCTCAGGCTCCATCCAGTCAGAGCGCCTGGCTCCACCAACCTACACCAGATGGCCTCATCCACAGGCGGGGGAGGGAGGGAGGGAGGGAGGGAGAGGGAGAGGGAGAGGGAGGGAGAGGAGGGAGAGAGAGGGAGAGAGAGGGAGAGAGGGAGGGAGGGAGGGAGGGAGAGAGAGAGAGAGGAGAGAGAGAGAGGAGAGAGAGGGAGAGGAGAGAGAGGGAGGGAGAGAGAGAGGAGAGAGAGGGAAGGAGAGGGAGAGAGGGAGGGAGGGAGAGAGAGGGAGAGAGAGAGGGAGGGAGAGAGAGAGAGAGAGAGAGGGAGGGAGAGAGAAGGAGGGAGGGAGAGAGAGGGAGGGAGGGAGAGAGAGAGAGGGAGAGAGAGAGAGGGAGAGAGAGAGGGAGGGAGAGAGAGGGCGGGAGAGAGGGAGGGAGGGAGGGAGAGAGAGGGAGAGAGCGAGAGAGGGGGAGAGAGAGAGAAATAAACCCAAAAGTGAGAACCAGTGGAGGGAGGAGGAGGAGGAGGAGGTGCTCCATGTGTCCCAGAGGTGTAGGGCTCAGTCAAACTTATCTCCACCACTGGCCCTCTGGATGCTGCTGGAGCCCAACTAATGTTCAGACTAACTAACTGGAAAAACCTAAATCCCACAAAACTGTCATATAGTAGGCGACCTCGTTTCACCCCTCCCCCTCCCCCCTTCTCTTTTTCCATCCATCTCATTACATATGAGGACCTCCTGCCTGAAATCAACCAAATAAAACCGAACGACTTTTTCTTTGGTAAATTCCCACCGAAGACGTTTCTTGGCAGAATACTCGACACGAGGAAGATCGAATGAGTTATATTTAAACACTTTAAAGGTTTAAAGTGTTGCACTTCCAAACTGCAGATTAAAGACGGCTGTGATATACCCTCGACTTTCATTACATACCAGCACGTTGCCCCCGAATGCAGCTCGACGTCGTCTTTAGTGAAGCGAGCTTTAAACACGATTTGACCTTTTCTCTCAGCTCTCTCTCTTATTTTTATTTTTTTGTGACATAACAATTTGTGTCAGTTTTACAGAGCGACATTATGAATGTCTTCCTGTGGAGACTTTAGACGTGTTCCCACAGACTGGATCTAAAAGAGTTCGTAGCTTCAGGTCTGTAAAATGGTTCTGATCCAGAAGTGTCTTCAGCTGCAATACCAGCGAGTGCCACTAGAGGTCGGCTCCAAAAAGCCTCCGGCTCCATAGACTCCCATTCAACTTCTCTCATCAAATCCAAAGTGAATAAAATGTGTCCATCAGTTATCTCGGTGTTGTTAGCTAAAGTCACTCCTTCTTCTTAGTTTTCTGGAGGTCCATCTGAAAATAATCCCTCATTCATTAGAAAAGAAGATTCAAGAAGAACTGTTTGGTTCGTGAACGTTATGAAGCCTCCAGTTCAGATTCTGTCCGTCACCATCTTTGCTAGTTTGGAGCAGGAAGTGACCATATTTGGATGAGCTGGGGGAGGAGCCAGCGGTGGATCTGACCGATCTGATTGGAAACCATGACGATACTACGTCCCGCCCACCGATAGCTGTAACCTGACTGCACCACAGGCCTGTCAATCAAACGGACACGCCCCAAAAAACAGGTCTTCTTGAATCTTCTTTTTTTGCTTTTTGGAGCCGACCTCTAGTGGCACTCGCTGGTATTGCAGCTGGAGACACTTCTGGATCGGAACCATTTTTCAGACCTGGAAGCTCCGAACTCTTTTACATCCAGTCTATCGTCGACCCAGAACACTTCTGGACTACATCTGATACGAGTGTGGAAGTGGTTTTAACAGTTCGTCACAGTATTACAAACTCTTTTGTTCATCGTATGAACTTCAACGATGCTCCTTCCAAAACTTGCAGATATTGTTTTTAAAGTACCAGAAGATGCAAACCGAGTGCCGTTTTCGTCCTCGTAAAGACCGTCCGGGTCGGCGACACAGATCGCCCCAAACACCCCCTCCCCTCCCCTCCCCTCCTCCCCCCTCCCCTCTCCCACTGCTCTTTGTTTTCATTCCTCTCTCTTTTCGGAGATAATGTATTTCCTTGCAGGGTGTGTAATGATGCTCGAGAGCGGCCGCACACCGCTAACAGGCACTTCTGTCAAACACATCACCGTCGCCGCGCCCGTTGATTTGTGCTGCCGTTTCCTCCGCGTTCGTTCGGGCGCCGCCGTAATTGCATCGTGCTTAAATGATTCAAATAAGGCGGTCTGTTGCTCTTACCTCCCCTCCCCTCCCCTCCCCTCTCCTCCTCCCCCTCCTCCCCCCCTCCTCCCCCTCCTCCTGTCACTGTCACCCCCACTTATTTCATTATGGATTCAGCAGACTTGATAAAACAGCAGGGGGTGCACCATTTCCACGAGCGCTTAGCCAGCCCGGCCGAGACAAAGAAGTGGTCAAGCGGGGCAACAAATCACACCAAATGGAGCGTTTGCTCTTTGTGCAGCCTAGTTATGGAAAACTGATGGCAGCATCCAGAATACTGAATAGGTGTAATAAATGCTGAAAGAGGGGGATTCTTCTGCTAATTGGCTGAAGGGGAGGCGATGGCAGCGCGGGCATTCCCCTTTTTTGTATCTGAAAATGAGTTTCTGTGAAATAGTCTAATAGCCGGTACACAGTTAAAAGGGGCAGTGCAACCCCCCCTCTCCACCCACCTCCTCCTTCCTCCTGCTCAAAGCCATCCCGTCCCGTCTTCGCGGTGCTGACAGATAAACATGTTCTCCGCCGGCTAATTGCGCTACCTGTTTCTCAAGTGACAGGCTAGCTGTGTCTACCTGAAGCTTCAGATCTGGCGGACCCCCGAACGACGCCGGAGTAAACACTCGAATATACAACAGCCGCGGCGAGGCTAGAAGGAACTTCTGAAGGAGTGGTGGTGGTGGGGGGGGAGGAGGAGGAAGGCGGGGGGGGGGGTGGAGGGCTACGTAGCTTGAAGCGCGGCGTCGCAACTTTCCAAATGAGCGGGCGAAGTTTTTTTTTTTTTCTCCGTCGGCTAAAAGCGACAGCTGTCGGATGGCCGCTGACGGATTAACGAACACGACAAGTGCGACAGGGAATGTGACAGCATCTGTCGAACGACATCAACGTCGAGGAGCGAAAAGCGCAAAGACAACTTTACAAAAAGGTAACCCGGAGAAATTCACGCCGGTCTTTTCTCGGTGAAATAAAGATGTTCCAAAAAAAAAAAGAAATAATAATATGCAGCCGTATGCATCAATATACATGCGCTGCGGGTCCCGAACGTATTCCCTGGAAGTACCTTTGTCTGAACGGACTGCAAGTGGTCATGAAAGATGCAAGGAGGCCCTCAGCTGGACACTGACTCCCTCCAGTCAGATGAATAATAGTACAAAGGGCTGCTAAATCATTGAGACAGCTGCTTCATGCTCGCTCTGTCCAGACCGCGCCGGTCCGGCAACAACACGGCTAACGGATCAATGCGGAGAGGACATAAAGAGGCGGGCGAGGCCTCGCCGTCCTCCAGACGAAAGCCTCGGCTCGCTTTTTCCCCCGAAAAAAGGGAGCAGCCGGGGAAAACTCAGGAGGGCTTTCAACTGCGGGGGGAAAGAGAGAAAAAAGGGGGCTGATTAGTCGGCAGCATCAAAACCAACGCTGCGTTATGAAAGTGGGACGCCGTTTCCATGAAGCTGAAACTCTGGCGTTCTTAGAAGTTTCGATGTGTGACATGAGAGCGGAGACGTGGTGGACAAACTGTCCTCTTTTTCTCCAGACCAGAGATGATCATCTTCCAAAAATAAATGAAGGGTGTGTGTGTGTGTGTGTGTGTGTGTGTGTGTGTGTGTGTGTGTGTGTGTGTGTGTGTGTGTGTGTGTGTGTGTGTGTGTGTGTGTGTGTGTCTCACGCTGTTGAGGAAGAGACCCAAAATTTCGGGGCAAGGTCAACCGCAAAACCGATTTTCGTTTGGACATTTGCTAACAGCAGAAAGAGAGAGAGAGAGAGAGAGAGAGAGAGAGAGAGAGAGAGAGAGAGAGAGAGAGACAGAGAGAGAGAGAGAGAGAGAGAGAGAGAGCATGTTGTTTAAGTAAAACCCTCAAGAACATTATGATTTATTTAAGTGAGGAGAAAATATGAATAATGTAACGGCTATACGGAGCATGAATCTCTTTTGTACTAATTGTCAGGAAGGCTTGCATCCAGTGTGTGCGTGCACGTGCGGGTGGGAGTGGGGGGTGGGGGTGGAGGGGAGGGTGGTTCGGGGGTGGGGGGTGGTGGGGGGTGGGCTGGAGGACCCGGAGATCACAGGGTGCGCTGCGGCTCAAAAGCCGCCGGTCCTACAGCCACAGACATTGACTTGCAAATGAGCTCAAGGAGGCTAATTAATGGGGGGGCTAATGAAAGCAGCGGTTGGGGCTCCAGTGAAGAAATAATCTGGGACCCCCGTTTCACCCCCCCTCCTTTTTTTTTTTTTTTTTTTCTGACTTTCTCTCTCTCTCTCTCTCCGGTTTAATCGTCCTCTCTCTTCCCCACAAGATGGCTCGTGCCATTGAAGTTGATTGCAGAACGCATCAATATGTGAACAAAGTTGTTGGTGGTGGGGTGCAGCGGTGGTGGCGTTGGAACGGGGGGGTGGGGTGGGGGGGCGAGTGGTGTTAGTAGAATTAGCATTCATTTGAAGAGAGCCTCCCCCCCCCCCCGCACCCCTCTCTCCAGCTCTTGTTATTTATTCTGTAGCTTTTGGCACATTTTTCTGGCGCTGCACTCCCAGGAGGAGCGACGGAGGGAGGTGGAGGGAGGTGGAGGGAGATGGAGCAGAGTGTTTAAGATGTGTGACATGCTGTAATGGTAACTTTTGCACTTCTTCTTTCTTGTTTTCACTGAGAGAGTTGAGAGCAGAACGGAGACGAGTCGCCCCCTTCGCCTTCCTCGTCTTGTTGTCGCCGCGGTGCTGCAGGGAGGAAGTTCAGATGGAGGCTGTTGCCTGTGACTGTTACTACGACCACGACTGCTACGACTGCCACGTAGAAACATTAAGCGCCGACATCTGTCGATGATTCAGTCAGGAAGTTGTGAAGCAAACGGTGAACTTTCCTTAGAACGAACCAAAGCGGCAGCCAGTGGTGACGTCACCATCTTTGTTAGTTCGGAGCGCTTTGGAGCAGGAAGTGTCCATATTTGGACGAGCTGCGGGAGGAACCAATGGTGGATCGGATTGATCTGATTGGAAACCTGACGATACTACGTCCCGCCCACCGATAGCTGTAACCTGACTGCTCCACAGGCCTGTCAATCAAACAGACACGCCCCCAAAAACAGGTCTTCTTGAATCTTCTTTTCTAATGAATGAGGGATTATTTTCAGATGGACCTCCAGAAAACTAAGAAGAAGGAGTGACTTTAGCTAACAACACCGAGATAACTGATGGACACATTTTATTCACTTTGGATTTGATGAGAGAAGTTGAATGGGAGTCTATGGAGCCGGAGGCTTTTTGGAGCCGACCTCTAGTGGCACTCGGCGGTATTGCAGCTGAAGACACTTCTGGATCAGAACCATTTTAAGACCTGAAGCTACGAAGACGTTTATATCCAGTCTGTGAAAAGAACTGATAAAATAACAAAGATTAGGGAATGTGAACACAACACAGAGAGAAATGTGGAGTCAACGTCCAAAGCTGAATTTTTTTTCACTTCTTGTTTTAACAACACTCTGTAAAACATTTGGGAACTGAGAAGACCAGTTGCTGGAGTTTTAAAAGTGAAATGTTATCCCGTTCTTGCCTGATATAGGATTTCAGCTGTTCCAACAGTTTGGGCTCTCCTTTGAAGTATTTTTGACTTTTATTTGAAGTGGAGACAGGCCTGCACTGCAGGACGCCAGTTTATCACCCAGATCTTCTACTAGAGAGCCGTGCAGTTGAAACACCTGCAGAATGTGGTTGTGCTGAAATATGCGAGGCCTTCCCTGAAAGAGAAAAAGAGAAAAAACATCTTCCCAGTTGTGCAAGCGTCCGATGGCATCCGGTCACGGATGCTGGCTTTTTAACTGTGCGCTGACAACAAGCTGGATGGTCCCTCACCCTCTTTAATCCAGACTTTGCAGCTTGTGTTTTTTGTGTGCGTCACATGATGAATGTGGAAGTTGTAGCAACACAGAGTGCAGCAGCACTCGCCAGTTTTCATACAAATCTCACTTTCACGCGGTTTGATGTTTCTGAATAAAATTGTAACTTCTATATGTTTTCGTGGGCGTCGGTACATTACAGAAAGGAAGATCCGGGTTCAAATTTTTGTGTTTTCTGTTTTCCCTGTGCCCGTATAGGTTTTCTCCAACAGTCCAAAGAAACGCCTGAATATAATCGACTGGAGAAAGAGGAAGGAGAACATTCGGATCCAACAGGTGTTACCTATGCAACCAATCAGGAAACAAAGGGATCCTCGCCTCCACGACCTCTGATACCGGACAGGTGACCTCTTTATCTCACCATTGGAGGTTTCTTCCTGTTAAAAGACAGTTTTTCCTTTATTGTCACTAATTCTGCCACTTTGCTGGTAAATCTCTGTTTTCTGCTCCCTCCCACTCCCACCTTCACTCCCTCCCACTCCCACCTTCACTCCCTCCCACTCCCACCTTCACTCCCTCCCGCCACCACTTCAAAGATTGAGACTCGACAGCACGTCGACATGAGAACTTTTTCATGCTGTGTGAACACTTTTTTTTTTTTTTTTATTTAATTTTTTTTTTTTTTGAAAGAAAATGTGTCTTTTTTTTTTCTAGTTTATTCTGTAGCTTTTGGCGCATTTTCTGGTTGCTCCGGTCCCAGGAGGAGAGACGGAGGGAGATGGAGCAGGGTGTTTAAGCTGCATGACGGGGCTGTAATTGTAGCTTCTCCACTTCTTCTCTCTTGTTTGCACTGGAGAGAGAGTTAGGCAGCGGTGAATAGAGAAGTCACCCCCCCCCCCACACACACACCTCCTCCTCCTCCTCCTCGCTGTGGTTGGTTGGAGGGTGGAGGCGCGTGCTTGGATCAGATGCTCTGCCCCGCAGTCGTGTCTTGCCTCTTTGAAGCCGTGCGACTCCTCTCAGCCACCCCGGCAGCCCCCGGCGCTGCCACCGTCTGCGGGGTCCTGCTGCACAAGAAAAAAAAACAAAAAACAGCGCCGCACGTTTGAAGATGTGGAGCGAAAAGCCTTTCTCTGGTCGACCCCTGCCACCGCCACGGGCACACACACACACACACACACACACACACACACACACACACACACACACACACACACACACACACACACACACACACACACACACACACACACACACACACACACACACACACGGAGCACTGTTTATTCCATCCCAGTCAGTGTGTAATCCTCAGACGCCATTTTAGTGGAGGGGCCTGTCAAGACACACACACACACACACACACACACACACACACACACACACACACACACACACACACACACACACACACACACACACACACACACACACACACACACACACACACACACACACACACACACACACACACACACACACACTCCCACTCACACGATCCGAATCTGTCTGAGCTGCTTCTTGTTAGCCTTTGATATGCGCTCGTGCTCCGACTCCCGCCCTACTCAGACCTCAGTAACAAGCAACATCAGCGGCCACGCAGTCGTAACGTAACATTTCATTTAGATGTGTTTTCTGTCTCTTTTTATTTTATTTTTTTATGATTTTTTTTTTTTATCACGTATTCACGTGAGGTAAGGAGCGGCATGCTTCAAGTAGAGCGCTGCTCACATTTGCTGCAGCTAGTACGCCTTTACATTTTTAAAGTTTAAAACATGCAGTCCGGCCTGTAAGACTTCAGTGAATAACTTCAAACACGCTGTTATCAAAATGTGTTACGTTAACAGCGGGTCACGTGACTTTGTGTCGTGTCACTTTTAAGCGGTCAAGCACCAATGAAATGAAATGAAATGAAACGGTCGGCAGAAAAGAAGGTCACTCAATAGTTTAATTGGCACCAAATTATTGTAATAATTATAGTTGTTGTAATTATTACAATACTTATGTTATTTGGCGTGGTCTCTGTCAGTTAGCGAGTAGCTGATGAACATAGTGGAGCGTCTTTCTGCTGGTGGAGACCAAAACTGAGCTAAAAGTAAGTGAATGTTGTACTTCTGACCAAGAACGCAGCTCCAATGTTTAGATGGGCATTTCAAAGGAAACTACTATTCAAAATTCACTCTGAACTATTACATTTTTAATGGAATAGCCCCCCCCTCCACACACACACACACACACACACACACACACACACACACACACACACACACACACACACACACACACACACACACACACACACACACACACACACACACACACACACACACACACACACACACACACACGCACACATTTATGTCTTTCAGGAGTCCATCACTTTATTTCATGACGTTTATTTTCCATCAGGCACTAAGCACTTATTTTTTCAAATTTGCTGAGTCATACGTTGTCCCACAAACATGGATGAGACATCGCCAAGACAACCTCCTCCACGCCTCTATAAAAAGATATCAATACTGACAATATTTCATGGTGAGATACATGTAAAAACATGACAATTTAATAAAAAAACAAAATAAAAAAGTCCCCTTGATATATATAAAAAATCTTAAGTATTATCAAATTAAATGATGAGAGATTTGGATAGACCAGACTGTGCTGGAAAAAAAACTCAAATATAGCATGAATGTTTAGCCCGAACAATTACCAAGATATGAGCTTGAAAGTGAAATTACCCTTGAAAGAAAATAGCCTCGGGTTCACGTAGAGTTCAAGTTATTCAACCTTTGTTGTCACAGCAACGATAAAAGCAGTTTTAATAAACGGTCGGAGGTCTTCTGCATCTTCGACTTTCGTTATTAGATGTCATTTTACCTAAAAACACATCTGTAGGTTGTAATAATGACTTGATTGCAAAAAAGATCTATGTGTTGTTTTTTTTGGAAGGTTTGTGGTGATTTTACCTGCAGGAAACGGGCTATAAAAGCTGGATTTGAATCATGTAATAAGCAGGAGTCCTCCTTTAATCTGCCCCCCCCCCATTCTCCCACCCTCCGCTCCAGTACAGAAAGCTGCTCCTGACTCCTGGTGTGGCCTCTCTGGTGGTTCCTCTCTTCACAGAGTCTCCGGGCTCCCCGGGTTACTGGATCATCGGGTCGGTAGAGACCCCTGCCCTGCCCCCTCCACCCACCTGCCCCCCTGCAGCTCTTCTTTCCGCTCCCCCAGGTACCTGACCCCCCCCCCACACACACACACACACACCTCTGCCTCGCAACCCCTCTTGCCCTGTCTTCCCCATCAGGGACCGGAGGGCTGAGATGGATGGCGAGGCTGAGAGCGTACGAGCCCCCCACTAGACGGGCTGATTTATGGGGCCTCCTTTCCATCCAGGCAGACCGGAGGCCCCCCCCCACCCCTCCTCCCGAGGCCCCCTATCCCCCCCACCCCCCACCTGCCCGGTGAGGGCCGGGGGGACAGCCGCCGTCTCAGACCTGACGGCCCCCGGGTTCCCGCTCCGCCGTGATGCCAAGTACCAAACGGCCACTCCAGAATGGTCGCCATCCGTCATGCGGGCAGCCGGGGTTTCTTCCTTAAAGAGCGGGGGAGCAGGAACAATGAGACCCGCTCCCTTCCTCCCTCGCCTCTTCCCACAGACATTGATCTCCACCGGAACAATTTATTATATCACCGTCGGCTGTGCGCTGCCGCCGAGTCTTCCGCGCTTTTGTGTTTTTAACGGCCGGTTGCGATGACTGTAAATATAGAAACATCACGGAAGCTTCTCTGGGCTGGATCGACACCACGTGGCTGCTTTACTACTTTAAACAGAAGTCTGAGCAGCACCGAAGACGTACGATCGTAATATGCAGCGTTAATAATACCAAATATATCATGCGGACTGCAGAATCTGAATCTGACTGCAGATCCGGTGTGAAGCAACTTCGGATGTGATTCGGACCGCTGTCAGTCCGACGTTTACTCTCCTCCCCGGCTGCTGTTCACCGTTTCATCTCTGACCGTTTGATGCCGTGTGCAGTTTGTCGGAACTTTTTTCTGCTGCACGCTGCTGAAATCACGTTTAAGTTTGCAGGTCAGAAAATCCAAAACAACATTATCTATAAAAGGCTGAAAAGCTCCGTTGACCTGAAGGAATCTACAGAGTTCATCAGTTTCACTCTTTCATTCAAATATGAATGTTTACGGCATTTTTACAATTAAAAATAATAACATGGCTGGTTTTTCTAACAACTTAACTTTGGTAACTTTGTCTATAAGCCACAGCGCAAAGTAGGAAATAAAAAAGATTAAACAAAAAACAGGCATAACGACGCTAGAAGCACAAAAATCTGAAAAATGACCAAATGACACGACGAACCTGGAAAGTTTTGTGAATTACTTTGAGGAAAGTTTCCTCAACGCTGCACACAGACGCTTCATTTATTCTGTTTCCGCTGCACTTCGCTTCATTCTTCATTCTTCAATTGTGATATCTGGACTTTTCTCCATTTTCTTTCCTGCACAAACTGATAATGCGCATTAAAACCAGGAGATATTTTAAGGCACTTAAAGGGACTCTTTTTCACTATAAAACACTGACTCACGTAGCTTCAGATTCAGCTCTCGGTGACAGTTAAATGCGATTTTAAACTGACGTGAACCTGCAGGTAGCAGCTCGAACACGCCGCCGCGGTGGAGGGAAGGTGACGAGGTCACGAGGCCGTCGGTGGAGGGAAGGTGACGAGGTCACGAGGCCGTCGGTGGAGGGAAGGGGACGAGGTCACGAGGCCGTCGGTGGAGGGAAGGGGACGAGGTCACGAGGCCGTCGGTGGAGGGAAGGGGACGAGGTCACGAGGCCGTCGGTGGGTGGCCGGTGTCGCACGGCAAAAAACAGAAATGCAAAACAGCCTTCACGGATTATATAATCCTCTATAATTTCGCTGCTGCTTTATATAACTGAGGAGGATTATGATGCAGAAATCAACACAAAAAAACAACCTCAGAACAGCAGGAAAGAAAAAAAAAATCAAAACATCAGATGAATTCTCCACGGAGCAGTCAGACAGCGTTTCGTCTTACACAGAACAGATATTTCTCTCTTTATTAGCTCCTTCTGATTCCCGACACTGTTATTTTTTCCCTTCAATCTCAACGGGCCATTAGCGAGTACACAGAAGAAAAATTGACAAAAGACGAAAAGACAATACGGGACGGATCGGCGGTGCCGTTCTTCCGTGTTATCGGTGTTTTTATGAAAGTGTTATTTCAATTAAAAAGCGGATAAACTGCTGATTAATTCAGCACACTTCCCAATTACAGATCAAACGGGCCTCCTGGGGGCCGCAAAGCCCCCGAAGATGGCAGATGCCGTGCACACATTCAGGCATATTTCATGCGGCTATGAAATATTGAGCTGGTTGTGTTGCGTTGTGGTACCGCTGGGTGTCTGTGTTGTTGGGGCTGTATGTAGATCTGGCTGTGACACCCCTCGTCTGCAGCAGGAGACTGATATCTGGGACATGTTGGGAGATATGCTGTGCAGGGGGGAGGAAGGGGGGGAGGGAGGAGGTGGGAGGGGGTGTCATGATGCAATCCGAAGCTAAGACGCTCCAGACGAGTTGCGTCTCGCGCTCCTCGCAGCGAGCAATGTTGGTGCAACTTCGGAGGCAAATTAATGCGAGATGCGCAACTGATGTTGGTAAAAGTTCAAGTAAGCGAGCACGCGAAGCAAAAAAGACGGTGGATTTGAAGAGGAAGAGAAAAAAGACACGTTTAGAGCCGAGGCGAGCGGCACGACAAACGGACGGAGTTTCTTAAATATCCCACATCAGAAAAAAAGGTCTTTTCTGTCAGTTACGGTTTCGTATCGCCGTGACGAGCTCGATGCGCGTTCGTCTGACAGATTTCGTTGGAAACTTGTGAAACGTGTCAAACGTCGGAGCGTATCTTTTGGTTCGGGCGCATGAACAAGCACATTTAGTGGTGAGCAGGCAGAAAAAACAAAGGACCGTGCCCTTTGTGTCGTGATGTATCTCTGGATTCTATGTAAAAGTGTTCGTAGCTAGAAAAATGGTTCTGATCCAGAAGTGTCTTCAGCTGCAATACCAGCGAGTGCCACTAGAGGTCGGCTCCAAAAAGCCTCCGGCTCCATAGACTCCCATTCAACTTCTCTCATCAAATCCAAAGTGAATAAAATGTGTCCATCAGTTATCTCGGTGTTGTTAGCTAAAGTCACTCCTTCTTCTTAGTTTTCTGGAGGTCCATCTGCTATTAGGAGGCGGGGGGCGGGGCTTGATTCGTCACAGACTGCTGTCACAGAAGTACGAATCCAGGAGGTGACGTTTTTCTTGAGTTATATTTTTGTTTCCTAAACCCAGACATGTGGGGTTTTTTTTTTTCCAAAAAGTTTCATTTTCCTGTCGATCACATGGCTCAAAACGTGCGGTAGTTTTTCATTTTCGTCCACGACAGGAAAACGTGTAACTTTCGCTCGTACGCAGGCCTAAGCGTGTCTATTTCACGTTTTGCCGTGACACCGGTTTGTCCCATCTATTACAGATGTGTTCAAAGGATGAGTCGGGTGATATTCTACGTTTTACTTGTTGTCAACTAATCCCACGAAAAGACTCAAAACAGTCCCCAACAAACGCACGATTGTTTCCTTTTTTATTTTTTTTTTTTGTGTGAAAACTCCAGTAAGCAGCTGTTTTGGTGAATTCCTGAGTCTTCTTTAAGATCCAGTCATAATTTAAGATTCGAGTGGAAACCAGCCTGTCTGACCGAGTTAGGACGTCAAGAAGTTTAGACTTTCTCGGGGAAAGTAAAACACTACGCCGCCTCAGCGGTTCTTACAGGCTCGTTTTTCAGAGATCATAATTATTAGAGAGCTGAAGTAACTTTGGTGTTCTGATATTAAAAGTATTTCCCCTGTTACCAGATGTTGTGATGTTTCTAGCTTGGCAGATTTTTTTTGTTTTTGTTTTTGCAGAGCTGCCTGATTTTTTTTTTCTTTAAATTGAGCATTAGTGGGTGGGGGTGGGGGGGTGGGGGGAGGCTTTAACTCGCAGTCGTGTCAACCTGTCCCGACGATAGCTTCTTACGCTACAAGATTCATGTGCATGCATTGCCCCCCCCTCCCCTCCTTCAGCGTGTCCATAACTCATTTGAGTGTAAGAGCAAACAAACTGCTGTAACAGCTCTCTGGACGGCGAGTTCGCCCGGTCCAGTTATACGACTCTCTCTCTCTCTCTCTCTCTCTCTCTCTCTCTCTCTCTTCTCTCTCTGTTTCCCGCCTCCCAAACGAGCCCGGGGCACTTTGTAGCCGCCGCTGCCGCGTCCCGAAAGGACAGTCGGACCAATAGATGCTGAAATCCGATGTGACCATAACACATAAATCATCTTTTAAAGCACTGAGAAGAGCAGGTGCGGGCATAAACAGTGTCGACGCTGCTTTCTCAGTGATGTAAATAATTTATCAAACCTACACACACACACACACACACACACACACACACACACACACACACACACACACACACACACACACACACACACACACACACACACACACACACACACACACGGAGCACTGTTTATTCCATCCCAGTCAGTGTGTAATCCTCAGACGCCATTTTAGTGGAGGGGCCTGTCAAGACACACACACACACACACACACACACACACACACACACACACACACACACACACACACACACACACACACACACACACACACACACACACACACACACACACACACACACACACACGGTCAGTGTTTTAGAGGCGGCCCTGTCTGTCGCTGTAATGAATCCCACTGTGATCACTCTGGCAGTTGTGGTCATCACTCTCTGACCAACACACACACACACACACACACACACACACACACACACACACACACACACACACACACACACACACACACACACACACACACACACACACACACACACACACACACACACATGCACACGCAGGAGTCCTGCTGACTGTCTGCTCATTCATCATGCGACCCCTCATGGAGTTGCTTGTGGGAGTCTGGGGATGCGATGGAGATGGAAGGACTGAGGAGGAGGAGGAGGAGGTGGAGGTGGAGGTGTGTGGTGGTAGAGGAGAACAGGGTGAGGGGGGCTTGAGGGGGGGGTGCACAGACAGACAGAGAGGGATGTGTCTGTGCAGGCGAAGGGGATGCCGTCTCACAGAAGAGGAAGAAGCCCTCGGAGCAGCGTGCCCTGGGGACCGACTTACAGGCGAGAGCAGTGAGTGCAGAAAAAAAAGAGGAGGAGGGCGCTCGTGGGACCCCTCCTCGCCTCCTCCCCTCCTCGCCTCCTCGCCTTCTCGCCTTCTCGCCTACTCCCCTCCTCGCCTCCTCCCCTCCTCCCCTCCTCGTCCCACAAGAAGAACCCAGCCACCTACAATATGGGTTTTAATCAGGCCTGATTTTGTTTGGCCTCCCTCTCTTATTTCCTGGCCGTTATTTAGAGTTTCCTCTCTCTCTGTCTCCGCCCCCCCCCCCCCGGTACTCCCCCTCCTCCCCCCACCTCCCCAACGTTACAGCTTCCCCAGGAGCGTTAAGTGCATATCTAAATAGTTGATGAGCGCTAAGCTGTCGGAGGGGGGGGGGTGTCGCCGGCGGCGCCTCATTGAACGCCGCCTCAGAAAAAACGCCCGGTGGGACCGCTTTAAAACAAGGCCCCGGTGTCCCGCTGCTCGGCATCCTGGGAAAGGAGACGGTTCCAAGCCCAGCAGGTTCTTCACCTCTTCGCAATCTTTTTAAGATAATTATCAGACGGCTGTGTTGTTTTTTTTGTTTTTTTTTATTATTCCATTCGAGTGATGGAGGTAAAGTGTAGATGAAGGCGACGTATGCCGAGGGGAGACTTCCCCCCTTCTTGATGCTGCTGTTCTCCATCTGTGTACTAAAACCAGTTAATTCACTTCTCTGGTTTCCCTTCAACCTGCTTTGACAGCGTCTGTTAGCGACTTCCCACATTTCCAGCCATTAAAAGAGGAAGTCGGCGTCAATTTAAATCATTTTCTAGATGAACTCTGCTGTAAAAGGTTATTTTTCACGTCAAATCAGAAACAAAAATGATGATATTTATGCTTTGTTTTTTTCCGGATCATCTTTTTATCTCTTCTTACTCTCTTTATATTTGATTTCCCGTCCTTTTTGGCCTCTTATGAGACAGAGTAAGCTCATAAATAGACGAATCGCTGCACATGGCATTCATAAAAGTAAAAAGAAAAGAAATTTCAGATCGTATCTCATAATTATGACTTCCTGTCTCACCATTAAAGCTTCAGTGAGAAGTTGGAAATGAAGTTTAACGTTCATAGTTATCTTTTCATCAGTGTAAAAATCACCTGACGATGTGTTCAGTCGGTCGCCACTAGATGTCACTGCATCCTCCACACATGCTCCTTGGAGTCAGTTTATCAATAATTGCTTTATTTTAAACTCGATGTAATTAATATAATTGTGGGGTTTTATTTACGCGTCATTTTGGAAAACGTCTCGTTAAAAGTCTCACACGTGTGAAACGTTTTCCGAGTATTGGGAAACATACTGTTGCCATGGATACACGACATAACATTTGTAATGATGAGGTTCTAGTGACGAGATGATGCGTAATAACCGAGACTTTTAAGATTCTTCAGCGTCAAAGTGTTTCATTGTCGGTACGACAAATGGTTAAAATAATTTAAAGGCTAATTCACCGTACCTCATGTTCTCAAATGTGAGTTATTATTCGGTCATGTATCCATGGCAACGGCATACTTCCCGTCTCTCATAAAAGTCCGCGTCTGCTTACACAAGTAAACTAGTAAAAGTTTAAACACAACGTTCTCCAAAATCCTTATAATGACATTAAAATCTCATAGTCATCACATTTTCATAATTACAAGAGCTCGTATTTATGAGGCAGAAAACAAACAACATAATAAAATCTCAATTTGTTTATTTTGCAAATGCTTCTGAAAATTACTGAAACAAATCCAAAAGTGTTCGTAAACACATCTGATTTTACTTTTTACGCAAGGAAACTTTTTGCACCTCGTGATATTTTCAGGTGTTCGGAAAACTCTTCCATGACGGTGCATTCAGGTGCATTCAGGTGCATTTAAGGCCTCTCCTACAATCTGAAGTCGACTACAAGCCAGCATCTCCTCTTAGCAATGCAAAGTGAGACCGTAACTAATAATTATTATCAAGCGTGGAGGAGGATTCATCTGCAGCATGTTTTAATTATTTTTGATCACTCGGCGTGTCCGAAAAGTATATTAAATTACGTTACATCGTTTTGGTGTCTGAGCTTCTGCAGACGCTTGTGAATGCACCACGAAAGGAAGTATAATTTTTGAGAAAAGCGAACACACAGGTGTGAAACTGATATTCATTATAAAAAAAGAACAAAAAAAGAGGAATGTCCCTTTAACGGCTCCTTTTCACGTCCTGCGCCTGTTTACCATCAAGCTGTTTTCCTGGTTCAGTCTGTCACAGAGTGGTGATGCTCCAAAGTCTACACTTTCCAGCTGCTGTGTGTGTGTGTGTGTGTGTGTGTGTGTGTGTGTGTGTGTGTGTGTGTGTGTGCGTGCGTGCGTGCGTGCGTGTGTGTGTGTGTGTGTGTGTGTGTGTGTGTGTGTGTGTGCCTCATTCTCCTCCAGAGAGCTTGCGAGTTGATGCCCACACTGTGGCAGTGCGGAGATGGAGGAGCTGGCTTGTCCAGAATTGATGTCTCTTGAAGGCGTTTTGTTGTTGCTCCCCCTCCCCCCCCCCCCCCCCCCGCACCCCCAGGGACCATTAAGCTGAAAATAATTGGCTCTGAATCTCCTCCCTTCATCGATCCTTTAGAGTCAGTGAACTCTCCGAGACACAAGCGCTGGCGTTATTCAGAGATGGAGAAAAAGAAAATGTACACACACACACACACACACACACACACACACACACACACACACACACACACACACACACACACACACACACACACACACACACACACACACACACACACACACACACACACACACACACACACACACACACACACACTCTCTTTCTAACTCACACTCACAAACAGTGTAAACAAAAAAGGAGAGGGCTGAGAGGAGAAAAGGGAAAGAAAGGCAGGCACATAAGGGTTTAAACTACGAGCAGTCGGCAGCTCAATATGAGGAAGAAGCCTCAGAATAGCAGAATCTCAGTGGAGGTTGAATCAAGTGAATTTCTTCCATCTCTGAAGATTTTTTATTTTTTATTTAGATTTTTTGGGGGGATTGTTCCAGTGGCCCAAACACTCCTGAACTACCCCCCCTACCCCATTTATCTCCGGTGACAGTCGCACAAGGCCCCCCCCTCTCCACATCTCCTCCGTGACCGGTTGAGAGCGGAGAGGACGGCCGGCGGCCAACAGAGGGAGCCGTTGCTTTTCCGCAGATGTTGATCTGAAGGGGAGTCGTTTAAATCTTCACATCAAACAGCTGCTAACAGACTGAACTGCAGTCACATGCTGTTTATTATATCTTATTTAAAGGTGCTGTTTGGTTTTTGATGTTACAGATTTTTTTGGGGCGGAGATTACAACATTTATATATAAAAAAAAAAAGCTGCTTAAATCTGAATTCATTGATTTTTTTTTGGTTACTTGGAACAAACTGAAAACATCTGACATGTCGTCACTTTTTTTTAAAAAGCTCTTACAGTAAAAGTTGATTTGTTAAAGTTTACACCTTCATTTGAAGTTGTGTTGAGTCCCACGATCACTCCATCAGAAACATTTGTGGCTCCTGTGTTTGACGGAAAATCAAAAGAACGAGCTGAAAAGTCCTAAAATTGCTCTGTAAAATCGGGCCGTACGTTCTCTGTAGGTTTTATCACAACGAATGTCACGTTTGATGAGATGTTGATATAAAAAAAAAGGAATGAAATAATTCAGCTTTAAAAATGGAAATGCACGTAAAAGGACGTACAGTATAATATGAAAAGCATTGGTCTGAGTGCGGAGCCTTGTGGAACTCCTCGACTAACTTTTGTGTCTGTGGAAGAATCGTCAGCGACTTGAAAGCCCAAAGTTGTTCGCTTTGTCTTTACGGCTATGGAGCTGTTCCTGACTGAATTATTATTATTTTTTTTGGAAACTTCACAAAATATTTGATAACATTCACCCACATTAAAAAAAAAAAACAAGACAAAAAGTTTGAAAGCAGTTCGGACTCTCCCAGTGTAAACAAAGTGTGCGTCCCTGTAGATGACAGAAAAGTTCAGAAACTATCATTTTATTGTGCGCACACTTTAAATTAGCGAGTAAATAGTCGCTGTGAAGTCGGTGCGCTGAAGTTCGTGACGTTTTGCGCTTTCAAACGACAGCAACATCATTTTTACTTGTCTGTGCGGAGAGCAAACATACGTGCAGCAAAACAACAAAAAAAAGAGCTGAATGACTCTAAAATGCTCCCGAGAGATGAAGTGAATCCGCAGTGGCTCATTATATTTTACGTTATAGTCATTGAATCGATGTTTCATGTGGAAAATATTGTAAAAAAAAAAAAATGCAGCTTTAATGAACAGGAATGAATTTGACATGTATTTTCTTCACGCGGTGGCTCGTCGCGTTATTATTTATTTATTGATTTTTAACGGGAACCGTGTGCGGTTCATCGCTTTATTTTTAAGGATGAAAACCATTAAAACGTTGCCGCTCGCTCATTTTGTCGTGAAGCACGTCTGGGATCGTTCTCATTTTTCGAAAACAGCATTCAAAACAAAGCGGCTCGGGTTTTAGCGGCCGCGGCGTTCGCATTCATCTTCAATTACCTCCTTCCATCTTCATGCAGTCAGGTCCGGATTTAATTAAATCTATATCCATCCGTCTTCATCATTCGTGCGGTTTGCTGGAGGAGTCCGCGGCGCTCCCGTCATCAATACGGGCGGACGAAGGCCGCTCTCGGTGAAGAATTGATGGCCGCCGAGGACACAACGGGGGGTGTTCATCTTCGGTATCACTCACTCCCTCTCTGGCCTTTACAAACACGGAGCACTTCATCACCATGAATACGGAATATATTTGCATCCCCTGTCCATCCATAACATGACACCAAGGTAATTAGATCTCTTCATATTCATACTTCAGCGATGACATGAATAATAATCCCGTGTCCCCACCATTGGAAATAGGTCAGGGATAATTGAATTTGTTTATCGTATTTTCTCCCATTAAGAGTAATCAGATAAGTAGTGGGGTACGGCCCCGTGACAGAGTCCTCCACCACTGATGAACCATCACATTAATTGAAGTTAATGGGCAGAGCGGAGGGCGACGGGGGTGAGAGAGAGAGAGAGCGAAGAGCGAGCGAAGGAGGGGAAGAGCTGCATGGATGAGTGCATCGAAATGAGAAGGCCCTGAGTTCGTCCTCCGTGTAGCTCAACCGGCGATGGGACGGGACGGGAGGGACGAGGACGCACGGGGAGCAAGACGGGTAATCAAACACACACACTCGGAAATACGGACGAGCTCCCGGCAAACCGGCCGTGTGGCCGCCTTCATCGATGTCTGCGGGAAAACTCGCCAACTGTCTGCGGACACGCCGAAGTGACTCGGATCCGTCCCTCCATCGTTCGCACAGAACTCCCCGCTCCACGAAGTCTGGACCGTCTTCATCGTGTCGCGTCAATCGTTTACAGGCGATGTGCCGCATTGCATTGTGGGTGTTTGTGTTGCCCGTGTGCGCTTAAGTGCAAAGTTTTTTTTACTTCATATAAACAACATTCTCAGCTTCCCGACACAACCAGGTGATCGCTTGACCGTCGGCTGGACGGTGTTTCAGCAGAGTGGTGGTGCGTGTAAGAGATTATCGGATGAGTAAAATGATGCCACGCTTTTTTATTACGGACGGGAAGCGAGTGCTCAAAAGCGACAGCCTGAAAGATGTCTGGAAAAAAAAACACGGCTTTGACCTTTTGTAGTTCTGTGCTCTTATTTCAAGAGGTTTTCTACGTGTTTTTCTACCGTTGTGATGATGTTTTCTTTAGATTTTGTTGAAGAGTTGAACCCTCGCGCGCATCCACCTTTTAAAACCACAGCTGGTAACAGGAAGTAAACATGTGACTGTAGTATCACGGGAAAAGCGTGAAATTGACACATTTGTCCAGTACGGCAAAACGTGACATAGCTACGCTTAGAGCTGTCTAAGTTACACGTCTTTGATGTCGGGGTGCTGCAACGTAGGTCTTTCATAACCCCAACCATCTGTTTTTGCTCATGGTTTTGTTTTCCTGCATCACATGGTTGTATCATTTTCCTATAAAATGCTTCAGGTCAAAAGCGTGTAATATACACGCGCACCCACCGCAGGAAAAGCGTGTAACTTTCACGCCTTGACATCGCCCAGCGTAGCTATCTCACGTTTTGCCGTAGTGGACGAAGCATGTCAATTTCACACTCTGCCGTGATACCGGGTCGGTCTGTAACTGATCGCATTAATCTCTGACATACTCGGTTTATTAGGAAGATGCTATTTGAAGCAGAAATTCCAGTTTTGTTTTAGAAAAGACCAGACATATTTTGAGAGAACAAGAAGCACCACCTACAGAGACTCGACCTTTGTAGGAAATTTAAAAGAGATTAGAAAATCAGAAACATTCCTATAAACTAAAGACATTCAAAGCCATGTCCATTCAGATCCAAAGACTGAATGAAGACGAACGCAGGAAAAATAAGCCCAAAAGATGTCTGATGAAGCCGAAGGGGGGGGATGTTAAAAATCCCAGACTGCACCGCTGTAGTTACCTGCCAAAGGGGGAGGCAGAGGAACGCCGCTGCCATAACAAGGCTTGACGGGGATCTCAGGAAGCAGCAACACACACAACAATCGATAGGCCGGCCTCGGAGGAAGAGCATCGGGGGGGAGCCAGACTTCACAACCAATCTCCCTCCGAATGCATCAGAAGCACCGCGCACTCCACCGGCGCTCGGAAACACGGCTTCATCTGAAGCGAGGGAAGCGCTAAAGAGGAAGCGCGCGGTGACAAGTCGTATGAAGTAAGAGGTAAACCGCTGACAGAGAAGAGAGAGACCCACCCCTCCTCCTCCTCCTTCCTCCCTCCCCCCCCCCATCTCCCTTCAGTGGAGCTGATCTGTGGAGAGAGCCGGAGCTCCACTCCTCTACTCACAGCAGGCTCTGCGACGCTTCCTGGTGGCTCTGTCACTTCCCCTCAGGCTTTGTTTCTGAGTGTGGGTTCCTGTGTGCTTCTTTTTGTGAGAACTAGTTTAGAGGCTTATTTTTTTTTTTTTTTTTGGACGGTGGAAGTTGTGGCCGGTTTTAAGAGCAGGACTGAAGGTGGGACGATTTAAAAAGTGACCAGGGTGGGTTTGAGGTCGGTGAACCGGTGAGACCCAAGCAGTAACTACCACAAAAGGAGTAGTTTTAGCCGGTGACCGTGTTTGAGTCCAAAAAGGACCAGTGTTGAAAATCAGCCATGATTCTGAATGTTGCGTAATACTTTTGGGTTTGAATATCTGCTGCGTTCAAATGAAACTCGTAAGTTTGTGGTTACAATATGGGAAGTCATGTGCACCATTCAAATAGGCTGTTAGTTTTTTTTTTCATGGCAAATTTATACATTTATATATTTTTGAATAACGTATTCATTCAAAATGAATTCTCTGCTTGTAGCTCTTACGATTCTTGGCCATGTATCAGAAAGCTTTTAGGCTTATGTCCATCTACAAGCTCAACAGAAATGAGGACTTCACCTATTCAAGGACAAATTTAATATCTAATATTCACTTTGTGGTCGGTTTCAAGAGCAGGACTGAAGGTTGGACGATTAAAAAGTGACCGGGGTGGTTTGAGGTCAGTGGTAACTACCACAAAACAAGTCCTAGTTTGTTTTGTGATATTACACTGCTGCGGTTTTAAGCTGACTACGGTTTGGACTGAAAATGACAAAATTATTAAGATTTAACAATCGTGTTCCTCGTTAACAACCTGTTCGTTATAACATGTTGGGAACCTGAATACGAGGTGCTTATCAAACAGTTCCTGTTTAGTAGGAGGATATTTTACCTTCCTGAGGAAGTATAACCGAGTTGCGTCTCTTGGTCGACATCATTGTGACCGCTGGTACGTGAAACATTTGTGATTTCACAGCGAAACCTGAAACTGGAGCAGAGAAACAGAAAAGAAGTCGACGAAGACGATCGTGTTGTTTCCACCGCGCTGTAGGCGGATGAGTTGTCGTCTTGGAGAACCGTGTTGCCATGGCGCCACAGTTCAGGTGGTTTTGCAGTGAATGTTTTCCCTTTAGATGGCTCAGAAGGTGTTGACAGTCTGACAACCTGCTAACAAACAGCTAATTTAGCTAAGAATACAGCGAAACAGATAAACTGAAGTTAACAGCCCGTTAACAAAGATAACAAGATAACAAACAGTTAATTTAGCTAAAAACACGTAAAACTCAAGTTAACAAACAGCAAATGATGCTAACGACCCTCAGACGCCTCAGAAGGTTCCCAGTGGAACTCGGTGTTGACAATCTGACTCTGGGGGACGAATTCACGGTTGCACAACTGCCGCCAACGTCAAAGAAAAACCCCACCTGGTGCCTCCTGACCTGACACGCCTTCTTCTTCGGTCTCGAACAACAAAACTCCGCCCCCTCTTTGAAATGTTGAACGTCAACTCAGAAACACCTCGCCCGGCTCACCGCTTCATCGCCGTTAGACTTTTTAAAGCATTTCAAGGGTCTCTGTTGACAACTTCCAGAGTTTGACCCAGTGGAAATCATTGCATGGGCTCAGGAACACTTAGCTGTAAGCAGGCGTGTTGAAGATGTCCTGTTCCCCAAAATCTGTTTCTCTGCTCCAGTTTCAGGTCCACGGTGAAATCACAAATCTTCACGTCCCGGCGGTCACGTTAGCGTGTGGAACTCAGCTGCTGATGTTGATCAAGAGACGTAACTTGGAATACTTCCTTCATGAAGGTTATTGCTTTTCATAAGTGTCTCTATGGAGCCGAAGATTGTTCATCGTCGAGCTGTTATTGACTGAATTTGGGGATGGGTTTTTTTACAGGTGGAACATTTTCAGAAATTGCCCGGGGCATGAAGGGGTTATGGTTTGGAAAAAGAAGAAGTCAATTCTAGCAGGACACAACCAAAAACTACTATCGTTCTTCTCGGCTCATTATAAAAAAAAAAAAAAGAGGCGGACCGCAGGAACGAATGTATTCAGGCCGTAAAGTTGCATATGGAAATTGATACTAAAAGATGGCGGGAAAAACATGTAAATTATATATATATATATATATGTTTAGTCATTCAGGAGACCGTCAAAATAAAAGCCCGAACGACTACACGAGTGTGTGTACAGTCTTGACTTCCCCGTGTGCCGTCCAACCCCCTCAGCGCCTCCTTGTTGTTAGTATAGTGTACGTACAGCGACCTTGCTGTAGCGGGGCGGCGCAGAGTTCAGGAGGTGGCTGTCAGCGAACACGGGGGGCCAACGGTGTCCCCGGCGGTGCCGTCTCGCCCTCCGTCACCCCCGGGGTGACCTCTCCTAAGTAATTACCCCTGTCACTCAGTCACCCACCCAAACAACATCACCGCCGCCACGACGGATACGTTGATGCCGCTAATCACCGGCTGCCCTCTGGACAACGCGCCTCCCCGCTTTCTCCTTCACATCACCTCCCCGCCTTTTTTTTTTTTTATTTTTTTTTATGAGCCTTCTGTGTTGCGCATCCTCGCCGCATCCCCCCCCTTTTTTTGTGTGTGTATTTGCATATTTTTTTTTCCTTTTTTTTTTTTTTACCCGCTAATTGTTGTTGGAGGATGACGGCGGCGCGTCGGGACGGTCACGGCTGCCGCTGGAGGTGATTTTAATGGGGGAGACACTGGATAATGGCGGTGCCCTCTCGCCCCGGTTTGTGCCCGAGCCTCATTAGGGTGATCAGGGAGTGCCAGTCAGAGAGGGCTGCAGCTGGGGTGAGAGGGCACACTTATTTATCTAAAGGATGAATGTCATGGAAATATTTCATTATGGTTTGCCAAGCCTTCCTAAAGTTTTGTCTTTTTTTTTTTTTTTTTTAAAGCAGTAATGATGTGAGGAAATTGTTGCCCAGGGATTTTTATTTATACAAACTACTGAAAAAAAAACATGTTCTGCTTTTTGTCTGCTCATTAACGAAGGCTTATTGTCACGTATTTATTTACATCCATGTTTCTTATTCACCCCTGAATGAGTGCGAAATGAGGGATTATTTTCATTGTGAGCGAGCAAGAAAGTAAAGAAAAGATAGTTTGCTGCAATTTTACTCCTTATTTTTAAATCCTTTTTTTCTTATTTCGACAACGTTTCAGAACTTATCGTGAATAGTTGCGTTTCAACGCGCGACCGCGTTTGAGTCCAAAAGAACCGCTGCGGAAAAATCAGCCACTAAATGACGGGTTGTTGTTGCTTAATAATTATGGGTTTGAAAATCTGCTGCGTCCAAATGAAACTCGTAGAGTTTGTGGGTACAACATGGGAAGTTGCGTGCACCGCTCAAAGCGGTTAAGTCGTAAAAAACGTTGTTGCTAGGCAACATGGACGGCGTCGAGAAGCCACAGAGGCTAACCATTTTGGAAATGCAAAGTCACAGAGAGAAAAGAGGAGGTCATTGGGAAGAGAGCTAAAATGGTACCAGACCAGAGGATGCTGGGAAACTATTGGATGTTAAATTTTTACTGGGATTTTATTTGAATTAACAAGCTTTTACGTGAACAAGAAAGTGAAATTTACGCTTTTTTTGGTTTTTTTCTCGCGGGTCCAAGTATTTTTGTCGAAGGTCCGGATTTATCAGGTTCCTGCGTCTGTTTTAACTTCCTGCTCTTTGTGAGTGTGTGTTGTTTTTTTCCCGCCAGCTCCCGTGCTCACCTGAGTCTCATCAGCCAATCAGCTCTCCGTATTCAGTTCCGCCTCTTTCGGTTGGCGTCCTTCTTGCTTGTGAGTCGATTGTTCTTCCAGCTCGTTGCTCCTGGTGAATGACGTCTACCTGGTCGTTGGTTTTTTTCTACACCCTGTTATTTTCTTCCTGCAGAACAGCGTAAAGTAAAGCTCGTAATTACCACTAAAACCTCCATCTTCCAGCGTCGTGCGTTTCATTTCCTCTCTCGTGAGCTTATCGGGACACAAACGCAGCGATGGTTCACAGCTGACTGAACATTGTTCTCATCACGCTGATGGATTCAAACGCTCAGACATGCGAATAAATGAAAACGGAAAAAAAAAAAACACGGCGAGGAGAGCAACAGGAGGGCCGTCGCCTGATGCGACCTCGTGTGACCTTCGTGTGACCTCGTGTGACCTTTGTGTGACCTTCGTGTGACCTTCGTGTGACCTTTGTGTGACCCGCCTCTCGGTTCTGTATCTGTGGAAACAAGCCTGACGTAGCCGATGAATGTCGCACGTCCGCAGCCAACACGTCTTCTTGGCGGAGGCGAGTGTGACTCGAGTCCGTCTGCCGAGATGCAACACGGCTCGGCGACCAACAAAAACGTCCGTATGCTGCGACCGCACGACAAAGTGAACCTTGAAAAACCTCGTGCGTGAAATCAGAGGAGCGGGAAAAAAAGGCTGAAGATGTTTTCAGTGGAAGAAGATCACACACACACACACACACACACACACACACACACACACACACACACACACACACACACACACACACACACACACACACACACACACACACTGCGTTTTGTCAAATTGAATTAAGCCTGTTTTTAGTGAAGTTAGCTCCTTGTTAGCTCTGTTAGCTGGTTGTTAACTTGAGTTTAACTATATTTTAGTGACACTAGCTGGTTGTTAGCCGAGTCCGAGTCTCTTGCGGTTCAGAAAGACAGGAATTTTTCTTCAACTTCAACTGTAATCAGGTTCGTATGTTTTTATATATGTATATATATATATATATATATATATATATATATATATATATATATATATATATGTCTATATATTATTATTATATACATTGTATATATTTATGTTTACAGGCCTCTAAATGAAGCGGGGAGCTCCTGCTAAGCTTCGTAGTGGCGGGTGAAAGTTTATCTTAGTTTATTTTACTTCCAAGTTCCTGTAACGAAGCACGTCTGAAAAAAAAAAGGAGGCTAAACTCTGTCAAATGTTTGTTTGCCCACACTTACATCCCGTTTTGACACAGAAGGAAATTGAAGTATACCCCACACACACACACACACACACACACACACACACACACACACACACCGGACTGATTTATTAAAAGAGAGGGGGGTGGAGGGGGCGGCGGTCGGAGGGGGCAAAATCGATGGCCTGTTCCCCCTGCCTCAGTCAGCGGAGAGTTAAAACGCTGTTAAACTCCAGCCGAGCGGACGCTCTCCCTAACCAACCCGCCTCACTCGCATTGATTTTTTATTTAGCTTCCAGCAGTGATATGTCTTCCAGTGCACGCAAGAACACACCGAGCCTCCGCAGCCTGTCAGCACATAAATCAGACCCCGTCGAGCCCCGGCCTGCCCGGCGTGCAGAGAGAGCAAAGTCTGTTAACAGAATTAAACTCTTACTTAAGTCTCGGCAACCCGGAGAGGAGGGCGAGTGCAGAGCCGCGAAACGAGCCTCTGACAGCACATCCGGGGGAAAACGAGACGGGCCGCCGTTCAAATGAGCATTTGTTTATCTGTTATTGTGCGGAAAAAAAAGGTAAAAGATACAACAACAACAACAACAGCAGCAGCAGCAGCAGCAGCAGCGGGCACGATGGAAGCCGTTCTGCAATCAACGTTAGGGGAAAAAAAACGGACGATTTTTGACGGTGCAGGAAAAAACAAACGTACTGAACAAAGCGTCCGCCGTTGTCTCGAGGATAATAAAAAAAATGTTAGCACAAAACTGGAAATGATACAGAACACGCTTTCTGGCACGTCAGAAGATCACTGAGCCTCTTTCTCTCTCCACCAGGAGGCGCTACACGTCGTCCAGAGGAAGAAAACGCACGGCGGCTAAACTCTCAGAGCTCATGGTTAAAATTTAAAAAAAAATAATAAAAAAAGCGGGCACCTCCATTCTTTTATTTCCCGCCGGTCGGCCTCGTTTCGTCGGGACATCGCACGTCTATCAACAGCGCGCATTTTAAAAAAAGGAAAAAGTTTCGGCCAAAAGCGGGTAAAAAAAAAAAAAAGCCCTCAGAGACCAATTTACAGTTTAGTCCCTGCAGCTGTGCTCCCGGCCGGGCAGCGAGCTCCATCCATCATAACGAACACCGGCTTCATCTGTGTGTGTGTGTGTGTGTGTGTGTGTGTGTGTGTGTGTGTGTGTGTGTGTGTGTGTGTGTGTGTGTGTGTGTGTGTGTGTGTGTGTGTGTGTGTGTGTGTGTTGAGAAGCCGGTGAGGGATCAAGTCGTGGTGACTCCCAACCGGTTGATCTGCTGTTTAGGGGAAGTTCTTGATGTTTGAGGATGTTGCGTGTAAAAAAAAAAAAAAAAAAAAGTTTTAGCGAAGTTTGAGCGAAGACGGAAAAATCTTTTATTTTACTTGGATTACAAATTCATACTTTATCTTGTTGGATCATGAACACGCTTGTTTCTCTATGGAACAACATTTAACTCAGGAGTTCTTGGTATTTAGTGTTTGCTGAGAGGATTGTTAGCGTAGCTTAGCATAAAGATGGAAACTGCGACCGACATCCAGCCCGGCTCCATCCGTAAGGTAACAAACCTCTAAAACTCACGAATGAAAAAAACACGATCTCTCCATAGTTTGTTTAAGTTTAAGCTCCGCCTTCTTCCACAAATCTTCTGCTTCTTCTTTTTGCCATCCGAAGACCACACTTCCCATGAGCCCCGGCTCTTTTCCGTCACCCCTCGGCCTCCTCTGAGGTCTGAACATGCACATTGTGAATTACCGGAAACAAATATGATTTTAAGTGGAACGTGAAACAGCAGGACGGGAAGGAAAAAAAGATGAAGAGGATAAAAAAACAAACCCAATTACAACTCAACCTTGGACTATCGACTGCATTTCCTTTATTTCTTCTTTCCTTTTGTGTGCTCTTGAACTCGGTTTCTTTGTTTTATGTGGCTGCTTATTTGTTTCCTTTTTTTGGAAAACATATAATTTTAATTATTCAATTATATAATAGGCAGAGAGACTTTTATACAACAATCTTTATTACTGCATATTATTAGTCTTCGTTTGCCAATTAAAAAGGGATTTTGTTTTTTTGTTTTTTTTGTTTCGCTGGTCACAGTGTTTGTACAGGAGATGAAAAGAAGCGGATCAGATGCAGCTAATTGTAGCTCTCTCTCTCTCTCCGTCTTTCCTGCGGCCTTGAATTCGTGCACGATATACGCCGAAAAAAACCAGAGCGCCTTATTAATCCTCTCACACAAACCTAATCACGTCCAGCATCAACATATACAAGCAAAGCTCTTAAATCTCTCCAGATGAGCAGAGCAAAGGTACAAAGCGGAACTGTAAATGATGTCGGGTTCTCTCGCAGGGCATTCGATGCTATAAAGTCGTGCTTTTTAAGATACGGAGAACAAAAAGTACACATGCTTCATGTACATACTTTTTAAGGGGAAGCTGCAGTACGTACTAAAAAGTAAAAATAAATAGTCTGCGATTCAGAACGCAGGGTTACTACGTCCAAATACTTAGTATGTTAAATGTAGTACGCCAAAAGTACCAGGACGTTGTACTACATCCGCTCGTAGCATCATACTCTGGCTGGTTTTGACCCGCAATCCTCTGCAGAGGAAAATACGTGACTTCGACTGAGCTGTCGAGACGGTTGGTGGCGCTGATGCTCCGCCCACAAAATGAAGGAGAAGTAGATGAAGAGGCATTTAAAGGAAGTGTACTCGTTCCAAATCGCATCCTTTTTCTTTTGACCTCAAATGTCGCGCTACAGGTCGCGACAGTTATAACCAAGAGGGTCAAAGTTCATTTTTATGATGAAGTAGTATGTCCCCCGTTGACAAATGCAAGCTGATGTTGAGAAAGCAAAAAACAGATGAAGTTGAAATACCACTGACGGCCACTAGAGGACAGGCTCCAAAAAAAACAACTCCATTAGACTCCCATTGAAAAACCATCAACTTCTTCTCCTGAAATACAAAGTCAGTAAAATGTTTTCCACAAAGTCATCATGGTGCCATTAGATATAAGAAGTAACTCATTCATTATGTATTAGGACTCAAGCACAAAATTTTTGGGGGCTTGTCCGGTTTGATTGACAGGCCTGGGGGTGCAGTGTGGTTCCCAGTAAAGGTGGGCGGGGCATAGTGCCCTCGGGTTCTCAGTCCAATCCACCCCAGATCTCGTCCAAATATGGTCACTTCTTCCTCCAAGAAACCAAGATGGCGACGGTTAAGACTTCAGTTCACTAACTTGGTCTGAATACTTATGTAAAAATATATTTACATATATATTTATATATCAAATATATTTGCAAAAAATTTCTGAAAATGTGTTTTTATTTTGTTATACGTGGTTGAGTGTAGATAATATACACTCGCTGAGAAAGTTAGGATACTTTCTGAAGCAGCTCCAACTTGCTGCATTCAGGAGACAATATTTTGTATATCAGCATCTCCGTTTGTTGTGGTTTTGTGTCGTTTGCGTGATTACCCGGCTGGTTCTAGTGCCGATCCTTTCACCGCTCTCACCGAACTCTGATTTCCATTTAAGAGTATCCCACGTATTATCTGCCAAAATCAAACCATCCCCTAAAACTGACCGTCTTCTCCTCGTCGCATTTATAATCATCACCTACTTTAATGAATTCTGTTTTAATATCCGCCTTCTCCGTGGTTGTTTTGGTCGTTCTGTAGGTCCAATCAGGTTCCCTCCGTCCGACTGATCGAACTACGTTTCAGTCTTTAACGGCGGCGGAGGGACTTTGAAAAGAGGAAGTTACAGAGAGACGGAATAAAGACAAAGAAGAAAAAAGGAAAAGAAAAGAAAAGAGAAAAGAAAGCCGGGCGGAGAGAGCGTCTAATCACTTTCTCTCCTTAATGATCCACTTTCCTGCTACTCGGCCTGCTCTGCAAGGTGGAGGGTCACACGTCGGCGGAGTCCGAGCCGCGAAAAAGTGCGAGCCTCCTGTCACCCTGGCGATCACTAATAGAAGTGCCCCCCTCCCCCCTCTCTCCCTCCCCCACCCCCTCCACCACTGCCCCCCCCGCCCTTCAGAGCAAGGGCACTGTTAGCACACATGTCAAGTCCGGGGATGGAACAAGAAGGATGTTCTGGCAGAAAGAGAAAAAGAAAAAGGAGGAGGAGGTGGTGGTGGTGGTGGTGATGGGGGGAGAAGGAGCGGCAGCACCATTTGCATACGCCTGTGATCCTAATATATACAGGTTGCCAACCTCCGAGGTCGGAGTTCAGCCCGGTTGCCGGGGCAACTGGGCCGTTCTCCCCATCACTAGCTCGTTAAAGAGCCGCGGGAATAGGAACGGGTCCGCCAACTGTCCTCGTCGCGCCGCGGCCGTGTCTGTGTGCGACCCCGCCGAGTAATGAGGACCTCCGCCGCGACGCACACACACACACACACACACACACACACACACACACACACACACACACACACACACACACACACACACACACACACACACACACACACACACACACACACACACACACACACACACACACACACACACACACACAAAGAAGGAGCACACTTACACACAATGACAACACGGACACCGATGAAATTACAAACAAAAGCTACATGCACACACATAACGACCTCAAGACACCGCCGATGCAACTAAATGCCCCCCCTCCAACCTGCCCCCCTTCATGTACATACACACACACAGACCCACACACACACACACACACACACACACACACACACACACACACACACACACACACACACACACACACACACACACACACACACACACACACACACACACACACACACACACACACACACACACAGACACACACACACCACAATGGCCTGACAGTATTTTTTAGCGACTACAACCGAAATTCTTTTTTTTTTTTTTCGACAACTCATCTTTTAAACTTTAACCCCCCCCCCTTCCCCCCTCCCACCCCGCCACCACCCCCACCCTAAAAAAAAAAAAAAAAAAAAAAAAAAAAAAAAAAAAAAAAAAAAAAAAAAAAACAAGCTTACCGAGCGAGTGTTGCACCTCTCCGCGGCTTTCTCAGCATCAATTAGCATGTTTTTGTGCAGCTGAGCGTTTCCTCTGGTGGGCCGAGGTAAATAAGGAGATGGAAATGAGGTCCAGCGCTCTAATCCAGCCAGGGTGCAGGTCTCACAGTAATCCCCCCAAGAGCTGCTTGGCCTGGGGCATGCAGAGGGGTAATCCAGCCCCCTGGGACCTCATCCACCAGCCGGCTCACACACACACACACACACACACACACACACACACACACACACACACACACACACACACACACACACACACACACACACACACACACACACACACACACACATACAAGTGGAGAGAAAAATGAGAGCGACAGAGAGGAGAGAAGAGACGGCACAAAGCAACCACTCGATGGAAACCTTCAGGTGACACGTCCAGATAACCACGTCTGAACATTTCGTAAGAAAAGTCTTCCAAGTGTTTATTTTTAAGGTGTCGATTTAGACGAGCTGAATGAAAAACGAACATTTATGGCAGATTTGCAGAAAAAAAAGCTGTATTGACCGACATCGTGACCTCCTGACAGAGAGGTCACCAGAGGACTGTTCGTCACGTCGCATCATGTGTTGAATGATGTCGTTTCCAACATTTTTATTAAGCTGCTGGAGACATTTTATTCACTTTGGATTTGATGAGAGAAGTTGAATGGGAGTCTATGGAGCCGGAGGCTTTTTGGAGCCGACCTCTAGTGGCACTCGCTGGTATTGCAGCTGAAGACACTTCCTGCATCAGGCCTCATTTTTCAGAGGCTACTGGTTGAAAACCTTTTACACCTAAAAACATTAAATTAACCCGCACTATAGAGAACATCGATCGTGTCCGAAAATAATCTAAAGATCTAAAATCTGTAAGTAAACACAAAAAAATTTCAGTTTGACGACCTAAAATGTGAAAAAAAACTGAAGCCTAAACATCTTAAAACAAACTAATTTGGACTTTTCTATTTCCGAGGCTCTAATAGAGTACATCAGCAGAAAAAAAACAACAACAACACGCGGGCCAAACATACAGCCGCGGTAATTGATGTCCTTGTGCCGCTGCCCTGTTGATTGTTTCATATTCATTGACTCTCTCGCACCTTAGGCTGCTGACAGTAGGATCCATCCCTTGTCCACAGGGTTGGAGGCGCAGCGGGCAGGCCTGCGGGCCAAAACCCAGAGCGAGAGAGGTGGGATGGGGTGTGTGTGTGTGTGTGTGTGTGTGTGTGTGTGTGTGTGTGTGTGTGTGTGTGTGTGTGTGTGTGTGTGTGTGTGTGTGTGTGTGTGTGTGTTGCTGCTGCTACCTGTGCCGCGGTGCATTATCCAGCCAGAGAGCAGACATGTGCTTCGAGGCGGTGTAAACAAAACAGTGTGTGTGGTGTGAAGAAAAAAAAATTACAAATAAATCTCCATATGACTCTCACAGGGCCTCGGCGTGCTCGTCTGGCTGCTAACACACCTCACCGGTGTGTCCAGCAGCACAACAACAACAACAACAACAACTGTGTGACAGTCAGACACAACAACAAATAATTCATGGAGCTTCATTTCCTCACCTGTGGCCGCCCTGATCCGTACGTACGCTCACATCCGCACATGCAAGGACCTTTTATTGACTTTTTTTTTTTTTTTTTTTTTTGTACAACAGCCAGAACGCCGCCGCTCAACATCAAAAGAATTATTCATGTTGTTGTTTTTTGGCGGGGAGTTTAACCCGCTCCCTTCCACCTTCAGAGGCCAATTAGTACCTGCGGCGTAATGAGGCTCGACAGCGTGCGAATGTTCCACGTAATTAACACAAATGGCGTTAAGCAACCGCTCGACGCAGCCCGGCTGCATGCGGCGATGAGAGAAAGAAAAAAAAAAAAAAAAAAAACGATCGTAAGTCCCGTCGTTGCGTCGCGAAACCGATTTCGCCGAGACGTGGAATCGAGACACGGAACAGATCACATTGACTTTTGTCTGACAGGCCGCGGGTGAGCGAGTGCGTGTTACAGATTTGTCAGACTACTGAGCGATGTGTGTGTGTGTGTGTGTGTGTGTGTGTGTGTGTGTGTGTGTGTGTGTGTGTGTGTGTGTGTGTGTGTGTGTGTGTGTGTGTGTGTGTGTGTTTGAGGTCCGCGGAGAGGTGGTGTGACTGCGCTGACATGTGTCCGACAGCGCTGCTCGCTCCTGGGCCTTCCCTCTCACACTCCACTGGCCTGGCTCTCCCCTGAGCTCCATGCATAATGCAGCAGGCCAGAGACACCGCCCTGCATGGTAATGTGCATGCACGTGTCTGCTGCGTGTGTGTGTGTGTGTGTGTGTGTGTGTGTGTGTGTGTGTGTGTGTGTGTGTGTGTGTGTGTGTGTGTGTGTGTGTGTGTGGACGCTGTGTGCGACAACAGCAGGAGAGAAGTAGCTGGCGTGGCTGCTCAGCATAACAATGTGTGTGTGAACAGTCAGCATGTGATCCACAGAAGCATGAAACAACATATTTTTATTCAACATAAAGTGCATTAAAATAAAATCAGTTGAATCACTTTGTAACATAAACATCATTCAAAATGCACTTCAGTTAAACAGCTAATGAAGGATTGATTGTATATAAAAGTGTTCGTAGCTTCCAGGTCTAAAAAAAAAAAAGTGTCTTAAGCTGCAATACCAGCGAGTGCCACTAGAGGTCGGCTCCAAAAAGCCTCCGGCTCCATAGACTCCCATTCAACTTCTCTCATCAAATCCAAAGTGAATAAAATGTGTCCATCAGTTATCTCGGTGTTGTTAGCTAAAGTCACTCCTTCTTCTTAGTTTTCTGGAGGTCCATCTGAAAATAATCCCTCATTCATTAGAAAAGAAGATTCAAGAAGACCTGGTTTTGGGGGCGTGTCTGTTTGATTGACAGGCCTGTGGTGCAGTCAGGTTACAGCTATCGGTGGGCGGGACGTAGTATCGTCAGGTGTCCAATCAGGTCAGTCTGATCCACCTGCTGGCTCCTCCCCCAGCTCGTCCAAATATGGTCACTTCTTGCTCCGAACTAGCAAAGATGGTGCCGGCCACTTAACTCCTCCCATATTGCGGCAACAATTAAAGTCCATGATGAAAGATGTCCACTTAAATTGCTCGACTAAAAATACAAAATAACTGAGCCATCCCCTCTGTTTGATATTAACGATGTGGCGGGAGAGCTGTTTACTTATTTACCACTTCAAATAAAGATTGAAAAAATATTATTGTTCTTTTTTCTTATTTCCTACTTTGATGCTAAAACTCTTTCGTCAAAACAAGTGACGTCCGAATCCTGACTTTTAAACCGGAGAATTTTATCGTACAGAAATAAAGTGCTCCAGAAATGTCCCGCAATTAATCGGCATCATATTTTTTTTGCATTAAATCAAAGTGGTGCTGCTAGCCTCCAACTTTAGCTCCCTGATTAGCACGTTGTTGCCTCCACTCCGACGGACCTGATGAAAAACCGTTGCTTCTGCTTCGGGAACAATTATATCTGTGATAACGGCTCCAGCTTGCACGAGAAAAAACACAAACAAGACCCGAATCCCTGGTCCCCCCTCCCCCCCTCCCAAGGTCCACCCACCCCCCACCGACCGCGGTCATGACGGCTACAGATAGCGCTGCTGCTCGTGGCCTTCATTATCGGCCTCTCTTTTTCGTGGCTCCTCCTCGCTGCCCTTTCTACTACCGCGGCCACCGCGGACGGACCCCTAATAAAGGCCTACAGGAGAGATGAGCTGCCACCAACCGCACTGTAATTGTTATGGCATCATTATGGGATGTCCTTTACGGAGAGAGCTTGAGATAATTTAATTCCTGGTAAAAAAAAAAAAAAAAAAAGAGGTCAGATATGCAGAGAGAGGGGGCCAGAAAGAGTTGAAGGGTACTCTACTACCCTCCCCCCCCTCAAACCCCCCAACAATTGAGTCCACGTTTCAAGTCTTGGCTGACACGTCCCCGGTGGAGGATTTGACATCCGAAGTACTAAGTAGGCTGGCAGAGTGCCCCTGGCGTCGGGGGCACCCAGATGGACGTGGCTTGACCGTGATCAAAGCTCAGCCGCTGTCCTCCATCAAACCCCTGAAGGACACGACCGCGGGCGCCCAGTCTCCTCTCCTCACCCCCCTCCCTCCCTTCCCTCCCCCCCACACACACCACTTCTTCTGCCTTGAACAAAAAATAAAATGCGCACCCAGAAGAAGATCAACACACTTGAAGTTTGTGGAAATTTTACGCTGGCAACAACATCAATCTGATATAAAAGCGAGGTGGGGGGAGGGGGGGGGGAAAGCAGACTAGACTGAGCTGCTTCGCGGATATCAATAGTCTGGTATTGTCTCGGGCGCGAGGAAGAAGAGGAAGGAAAAGGAGGGAGGAGGGAGGAGGGAGGAGGGAGAGAGAGAGGCTAGATCAGAGAGTTTGTGCCCAGTGAGGGCTCAGTCTGCTGGGGGCAACGCTTCTGGCAAACCCCCTTACCCCTGCTCTGACCTGGAGGAAGCCCCGGCCGCTGCACTGCAGACACACAGTGGGGCGGGAGGGGAGGGGAGGGGAGGGGAGAGAGGCGTGCTGAATACCAAAAACACGGCAACGAGCACAACGGGGGGAAACAACAAGGGGGAGTGAAGTGTAAAAAAAAAAAAAAAAAAAAAAAGATGTGAGGATGGGTTTTAATGCAGGAGAAGGTTCTGCAGATACACTGAGAGCGGGTGGAGGAGGTTTTTTTTTTAAATGGTGGCTGGTGGCAGTCTCCCCGACCTACCACTCCCCCCCCCCTCCCACCTCCAACCTCCCATCGCTCTGACTGATGGGATACAAGCTGCTTCCCGTCGTATCGACATGCTGAGCAGCTCCACGTCCTGTCAGTCATCCTGTCAGTGACGGGCCTGTACCCAGGTGTCTGAGCCTGACTGCTCCCCATTACCAACATGCTAGCGGGTGCCTTTAACTTAACAAGACCCCCCCCCCTCCCACCCCCACCTCCACCCCCACTACCACCGCCCACCACCACCATCACCACCCACGCCCGGTGATTTAGCTCTGCCGTGGTGCAGCCGTGTCCCCCCACCCCCAACCGTCCTCACCCCCACCGAGAGCAGCCGGGAGACCCCCCCCCCCCTTCCCCCGAAATGCCACGCGGCTCCGGAGACCTTTGGACCGGCGCTGACTCGTATAAGGAATCAATCACCCGCTCGCTGTCTGGGCCCCCGCCCGGCTCAACTCAGCGCCGGAGACACAGCTATTGACAAGCCTGACTTACAGTAGGGCAGCTGTGGAGGGGGAGGGGGGGGGGGGTGCACCGGCTTTAAATACAGGAGGAATCGAACGGCCCGTCGCTGCTGTCGAAGGGAGGAGCAGAAAGAAGAAGCGGCTTGTTTTTGGGTTCCTGACGAAGCAGCTCGGAGTTTATTTAACGCTGTACAACGCTAACAGATTAGCATTAGCATGCTGTCGTTACCTGTACAGGTGTAGCGCTGCAACAACGATCCGCCACTTCGTTTCTCCAAGTGAGGAAATATCATGTTCAGTTTTCTTGATTTGGCTGAAATTCATCTACATTTTTTGAAGTGCTTGAAGATCAAATCATCTAAATCGTGTGTCACACGAAAGAGTAAATATAAACAAAGTTTATATCGATGTTTAATCTCTGATGATTAATTCACAACGTCGACTCGAAGCCTCGTTTTGGTCGTTTGCCCCGTTGCTGTCAAAAAAAGACTCAACACTTCCTGTGTCCGTTTCAAATTAAAAAGTAGAGAGAAAACCTTTTATTTCTTTAAAAGGAAAGTTACAGGAACCTGTTGCGACTAAAATCAGACAATCACATTTTAAAATGAGTAAATCCGGAAGAATCGTTTATTGATTATCGTACGTAAACTTCCAGAGTCGTTACACAACTTAGAAACCAGCCACGACTCAACAGCGTACGCTCCGAACTTCAATTTAAACAAGTAGCACTGTTTACCAGCCACAAGCAGGAAGTGACCATATTTGGAAGAGTCGGGGGGAGGAGCCAGCTGGTGGATCTGACCGATCTGATTGGACACCCGACGATACTACTTCCTGCCCACCGATAGCCCTGTGTGTGTGTGTGTGTGTGTGTGTGTGTGTGTGTGTGTGTGTGTGTGTGTGTGTGTGTGTGTGTGTGTGTGTGTGTGTGTGTGTGTGTGTGTGTGTTGAACTCGTTTCCGCTCAGCGTGGGTTCTCAGCTGCAGGACGGCGAGGTCGCGGCTCTGCTCAGCTGCTGTATGTCAAGTCGGAGGACCGGGGTCCCCGCCGGTCCTCCGGGGGACGAAACCAAATGTTCTGCTTTTCTTTTGTTTCTGAAATGTGCAGCTGGACGTGCTCGATATGATGGATTTGCATCGTTTGACATCGCGAATCAATAAGTTCAGAAAAGCAAAAAGCTCACGCTGGTCAAATAGAAGAAGTTTAAAACAGATGAGGATATTTGAGAACCAGAGCGACTCTGGAGAGTTTTAGTCTCATGACGTTCACATTTAATTCTTAATTCTCCAGTAACTTTGTTATTTATTTGAAACCATCACTTTTTTAATCCCAAACTCTCAGCTGGTACATACGTCTCTCTGCAGCACCTCTCCATTACCACATCAACTAGAGCTTCACCACCTCCTCCACCTCAACCCCCCCCCCCCCTCCCGACCTCGACTCCCCCGCGCCCTCCCGGCTCGGGAGGAGAGCGGTCCCACTCCGGCGGACTTCAGTGAACTCCTCCGCCCCACCTCCCATCCCTCCTCTTCCTCCTCTTCCTCCTCCTCCTCCTCCTCCTCCTCCTCCCCCTCCCCCTCCCCCTCTTCCTCCTCCTTCTCTCAGAGCTCCCACTTCTTCTTCTTCTTCTTGCCTCGCCAGCCGGCCGTCATCGATTTCATGTTTGGGCTGCCCACATTGATTTTCATGCAGGTTCATGGATCATACCGCTGCTTCCTCCTTCTCAGTAGTACAGTGGGAGGCGAGGAAAATCCTCTTTGACAGTTGCTGCACAGACATGCAGCAAAAGCCCCCCTCCTCCTCCTCTTTCACCTCCACCCCGCCCAACCTCTCACCACCTTCTCCCACAAGCTCGCTCCTCCATTGTACCTCCTTTAACCGCTCCCCGCGCTCCTCACCTAGACCCGTTTCCTCCCCCGTCTGCTCGGCGTCTCACTGGCACACGGTGGCCGTCAGCTGGAGTCAAAGCGGAGATGCACATGTGCACACGTTTTTTCAAAATAAAAGCACAGTATATCTGGAAAACGTGACCTCACAGACACTAATCATACACTAAATATGTTTTCAGGATTTAAACCTCGACAGACAAATCTCACTACTTTGAACAAACCTTAAGACTGAAGGTGAGTGAAGCCTTTTTCTGCATTCTTAAATAAGTCTTAAATAACGATCTATTTTAGACTTGTTGATTTCCCTTTTGCTGATTTGTCTCATTATTATTGTTATTATTATTATTACAGAAATCTGAAGTCATGTTTTTAAAATCTAGTAAATGGATATAGCTTTGATGTCGCCTCCGTTTGAACCCAATTTATTATCATTTAGCATCTTTTATTTCTATTTCTATTTCTTCATGATCTTTTAGTCTAAAACTTTCCCCCAAATCTAAAGATGCATTTTTGTGCCATGAAGTGAGTCTTCAGTTCTTTTCAGAGTCCAACTTTCCTGAGAGGAGTTTTAATCCCAGAGAGCACGTCTCCGTCGGCAGCCTGCTCCTGTAGATATTCTATAGGTTCTCCGGGTTTATTGGGCAGTTTTCAACCTGACAAAACAAAACACTTCGGGTCGGCTTTGATGATGATGTAAGAAGTTCACTCCAGAAAAAAATAACCAAGATTATAAAGAGTCCTCAAAAGAACAATGAAATAAAAAAATAAAAAACGCTGGCTCGCAATATGGGAATGAGGCTTTCTACACATGAACTGAGTTGGTAATTCCAGTATTTGAGAAACTGTGTTGACCACAGACTGGATATAAAAGTGTTCGTAGCTTCCGGGTCTGAAAAATGAGGCCATTGATGTTTTTGGGGGCGTGTCTGTTTGATTGACAGGCCTGTGGTGCAGTCAGGTTATCGGTGGGCGGGACGTAGTATCGTCAGGTTTCCAATCAGATCGGTCAGATCCACCGCTGGCTCCTCCCCCAGCTTGTCCAAATATGGTCACTTCCTGCTCCAAACCGCTCCGAACTAGCAAAGATGGTGACGGACAGAATCTGAACTGGAGGATTCATAACGTTCACGAACCAACGGGTGACGTCACCGCTGGTTTCCTGCTTGGTGGTGTAAAAAAAAATGTCTCACTACAGTCTTAAAACATTTCAGATTTAGACGGCACACCCAGAAACAATGTAATCTGTTTCCATGGTGATAGGTTATAAAACTCAAGCAAATTGCAATCATTCAAACTTTTTTTTTTTTTTTTTTTATACCGCCAAATGCGGCTTTGCACTAGCGGCGCCTCGATATTTGGGAGTAAAATCAAAAGTGGATTGAAGGTTAACTTATTCCACCGTCCCTGCAGTTCCCAGGCGTGTCCCTCAGGGGACGCACAGGGGGGATGACTTCTCCCGGTCCCTTGTTGTTGTTGTTGTTGTTGTTGTTCTGGTTGTTGTTGGAGTGCATCAGCGGTGACCTGTGAAAGCGGCAGAAATGTCACACACTTCATTTGTGCAGCGGTAAAAAGCCTCCTGCCGTCTGGGGAGCCATCGATCCGACCAGTTATTACAGCGGAGGCGAGGCAGGAGGAGGCAGGAGGAGGCAGGAGGAGGCAAGAGGAGGCAGGAGGAGGCAAGAGGAGGCAAGAGGAGGCAGGAGGAGGCCGTCACCGGCGCAACACCGACAACAGCTGGAACTCTCCTCGCTCTCTCCACACAGATCACGTCATCCTCCTCCTTCCTCCGTCACACCTCCTCCTTCCTCCTCTGAACTCTGACACTCACCACCTTGCTCTCTCGCTCAGTCTCCTCTTCTTCTTCTTTCGCTCCCTCATCTTAAAAAAAAAAAAAAATCCCTTTCCTGTCTCTCCACCTTCGATCGCTCTACTTTTCCCTCTCTTAGTTTCATTGTTTTATATTTTAAAATCCAGATCTTCAAATGTTTGGGGGTGTCTGCCACTGTTATTCTTTACACTACCACTAGGTGGCACTGAAGGAAGTATTTTTTATTCTTCGAATTTTTGCACAAAAAGGCTTCAAGAAAAGGGGGATGATTGTGTTTCAGGAAACCAACATGGCAGGTGGTTGATGGAAACTTTCAGGTTGTCTTGGTAGCGGCGAGGTAGCGGTATTGCTCGAAAAAGGTTAAACAAAAAACCCACAAAATTAAATTTAATATAAACCACACTGCAGTCATGAGAGCCCCCATAAAAAAAAAAATCTGATTATTGTTGTATTTTATCTGGAAATAATCAGAAAGTTTGAAGATTCTTACGTCTCAGCATCATTTTTTTGGAGGGTTATCAGTCAAACTCCCTTTTTTTTTACAAAATAATTTTATTATAATATATTATAATATTTATTATCGAGCCATTTGGAATGATGATAGATAAACAGTCATAAAGATATAGAATCATAAATAAATAAAACATAAATAAATAACACTCAAAATATAACGCTAAAACTACCTTACTGCAGACAAAAAGCACACAAATAAAACGAAATTATAAAAATTCTATATACATCTTATACGTTAAATATGGCTTGGTGCTCCTGAACAAACAGAGAGTTGTATGTACGTTGGTAATTTTCACTTCTTTGGTCACCAAAAATATGTTCATATACTTCGCTGCTAACAAAATATGAAGCTATATATATATTTAGCACTCTCTCCAAAAACAGATCCTGATCTCGATGAGATTACCTGTTATAAATAAAGTTTTACAATAACACTTACAATAAAGAAAAAATAACACGCAAACTTTTGTTTTATAAGTATTCTTAATTGGATTCTGCTCAAACTAGAAAAACAAGACTCGGTCAAAACCTGGTTCAAGGCTGGACGGTGAATGAAACTGCGGGGCTTTTATTTTGAAAGGAGGCCTTTTACTTTGTGACGTGACACCGGAAGTGAAGGCGTTCCACCATTGATGTAACTTTATGAGTCAGTCAAGTCCCTGGTAATCCGCCCGTAAACACCGTTGGACATCAACAAATAAACGGAGGAATTTATATCTGACTGATGTGAAAAGAAGAACGACAACAATAAGAATGTGGATTTATATTCGTGACCTTTTTGAAGGAGTTTTAACACCTTTTGTAACCACCTGGATTTAAACTGCTCGTCAGGACACCTGGACCGGATCCGACCACCTGAAACAAGGCCACTCTGGACCCGACTTCAAGGTAAGACTTTGTTTTCTGTCCGGCTGCTGGTTCCGATCATTTCCAGAGCGAACTGTAACGTGCGTTGTTACTCTTGTCCTGTTTTGTTTGTTTTTGCGCGCGCGAGGACTAAAGTGAAATAGCTCGAGCAAAGGTAGTTACAGCTGTGGTTACAGCTGTGGCTACAGCTGGTAATTTCTGCTGAGTCACAGCCAGGCTTCAAAAGTTGTCTGGAGTTTGTCTCTTTTCTCAACTCTCTTATTTTAATTAATTTACATGCTTCCTTAATTATTTATTATTTATGCAACGAGCCTCGTGGAATGAAGAGAAACAGTCATTTTTTTTCTTATACTTTTATTTCTAATTCATTACAGTATGTGTCCAGTGTCTTGAAAATTGCTTAAACAGTTTGTGTATCACATAAAAAAAATAAGTGGACCAATAGAAAAAGCAGTAACACTTGTTCTAGTATTTCCTACTTGGATCCATGTGGCTGATGTACGTCTATACAGCCCCCCCCCCCCCCCCCCTGATTGTCACTGATCGGAGCGACACCTACAGAAAGAAAACCCATCTGCGGTCGTGGCGTCCTTCACGTCACCATTCACGGAGTACAAACTAACCTCTGCCGGCTCTACCGCACTCTCACAAAAGGTGTTCTGTATTTTTTTTTCTGAGAGTGACCTTGCCTGCGGGTGAAAACCACCGTGCATTAATTCCCCGATAAAAAAAATAATAAAGCAAAAAGGCTTAAACACCAACGCTGAGTGCAGACGTTTATGCAAACCTGCAGGAGTCAGAACCCACTCGAGCGAGATGAGTGCAGATAACAATGTGGTGAAATGTGAAATCTGCAGTACACGGAAAATAAGACGCGATCTAATCTCGCCAGGATCCCTGCGATGGTGCCGATACTACGGGCAGAATTTAAAAGTAGTTTGTGAAGGTTTTTAGGCTTTGTGCTTTTAAAACAACGTATAGTTTGTTGAATTGGAGCCCAAAATGCAAAATGGGACTGTTTGATTGATAACACAGCAGGAGAAAATAATTTCACCGTGTTTCGGGGTTAAACCAGTTATTGCGATCGCAATAATTAACGCAAACTGCGCAAAATTAGCGGGAACTTGCAATTTCTTTTTAAAAAATTCCCGTGATTTATTTCTGCAAAAAAAAAATGTCGTCAGCTGAAGTTGTCCTGAAAGTATTAAAATCATGAAGTAAATCTTTTCAAACAAAACTCGCTTTAGTAAGAAAAATAGCTCAGGAAGGCTCCTCTCCCGTTTTCTTATCACCAAAATATAATTGGTGGATAAAACTGGAAGTGACGGGAGTTGAGGGGAAATCTGGCCTTCACAATAAAAGTTTTGAATTAAATATTTCATATCGATGGAAGTGATTACATATTCCTGTATGTTAAAATAATGTTATACACACACACCAGGTTGTAAGAGACTGCTCTTTGTTTTTGTGCATCCAGTCGGTCTGTGTTGAATTAACATGAATTAAACAGCATCTGAAGCTTTTATTTTGAAAGGCTGACGCAGTCATTGTTTCTATATTTCAGTCACTGACCCTCTGTTCTGTAAAGCTACGTCACTTTTATGATTTTTGCATGATTATTATCACAGGAAGCGATTACATATTTATTCATTTATCAGGTGGTGCTTTAAAAAAATTGCACATTTCTTTCTAGATTAGAAATTTGTTTTGATTTCCCGCGATTAATTTTATGCAAAAAAACTCACTTAATCCAAAATCCGCCTAAAAAAAAAAAAAAAATTCGATCGCAACAATCACAATTTTTTTTATTGCAAAATCCTAGAGGGACTGTTGAACCTGGAGGATGGAAGACGGGACATGTAAGAAAAGGGGTTTCTAAAAAATTACAGTTGTCTTCCTGCCTCCTTTCAAAAAAAAAAAAAAAAAAAATGTTGATTCTCGATGTGCGTTTTCTTTTTTTAAAATAAAAATGCACTGAACTCACGGCGGAGTGAGACTCTTCATTCATCTCAGCCTGGCAGCTCCTCAGCGTCGGCCTGCTTGTACATGCAGCTGTCAGACAAAACAGGTAGCAGGAACACATGAGGTGTGTGTGTGTGTGTGTGTGTGTGTGTGTGTGTGTGTGTGTGTGTGGGGGGGGTTAAGGCCCCAGACAGATGAATAGCCCTCTTGATTGACGCTGGCCTTTGTGCACATCTCGGCGCTGCTGCTGCTGTTCTGACACAAGTCTGTTGCACAGTAATGTGTGATCAGAAGAAAAGGGCACCGACGGCTCTGATCATCATTCTGCCCAACTCCCCCGTCACACACACACACACACACACACACACACACACACACACACACACACACACACACACACACACACACACACACACACACACACACACACACACACACACACACACGCCAACACGCCAACATCAACTGGACAGAATCAGACTTGACACCGAACACACAGCGGGCTCAGTCAGCTGAGTGCGGGATGAGAGGAGAGTAAAGTTGGGGGGTGGAGGAGGAGGATGAGATATCGCAGGTGACGGTGAGGCTGCGAGTTAAAGATCGGACGAAGCAGTTCACTCGCCGACTTCATGTCCAAATCAGAAGACACCGACGGAGCCACGAGCATTTTTCTAATAATTACATGCCATCATATTTCCATTTATTAAGGATTTTGCACCATATTTTTTGTGTGTGTGTCTTTTTCTATCTAAAACATTTTTATATCATCGTGTACCTGTCGCACGCTTTAAATAATAATACTATTTTCCTTCTTTACTTTCTTTTCTTGCAAGATGCAGCCAATACAACCGACAGGAGCGCTCACTTCGGCCTGTTACTCCCTCTTGTGGCATAACGCGGTATCGACTCCCGTCTCCGTACTGTATGTTCTGTGGTTGAGAGGAGGAAAACCGGAGCTCAGCGGCTGTTTTCATACCTCAAATCCAGCGTTTTAATCTTCAATTAATCACTTTTCTTTTGTTGATTTGTCGGCAAACAGCTTTATCGTGCATTTACGCAAAAGTGTTGCATTCATATTCTTTTTATTGATGCTACTTTAAATGTTATTTTCAGAGGCAGAGCCAAGAATAGCTGTCTGGGGGAAACTCTTACATTTTTTTGGCGTGAAAATAATCACTTGGTCACGAAGACGATAAATATTGGCACCACTTATTAGTTATGTGTGATGTCAGTACGAAGACGTGTTGTCCATCAAAGCCCAAACTGCACATCTAATTTTGGATCTGCTATATTCTGCTCAGCGAGATAAAAAAACAAAAACAAAAAAACGGGGAGGGCAACTTCTAAGACGGCCAGCGCTGTGGTGGAGCTCTGGCTGGGGTTAAAACACTCGAGGTAATTAGTGCTGCTCGGGTATAAAGGGGGTTTCTCCGAACAATGAAGGGGGGAGGGGGGAGGGGGGCGGGGGGGCAGAGTGACACAGCCCTCTGCAGCTCAAGTGCCCACTAATGGCAGCACTTGAGCCGCAACAAGAGGCTGCGATGAGGGATGGCTAGCGCTCGCATTTTTGTCCGTCCCCTCTGTCCTTCACCGCAAGACGGCACAACGGACGGATCGGGTCGATGGATTGTGTTGCCGCTGAAGAGTTGTCGGTTTGATCCCCTGCGGCAGCCGTACACGCCCGGTCAGACCGCCCTCTAGAGGTCAACTCTGAACTGTCCTTTTACAAAAAACAAATCAATATGTGCACGTTAACACTGAATTATCCCGGCGTTCCAATATCTTTACTGCTGCACTACTCCGTACGCCAATAATGCTACATGTAGTATGTGGAGCAGGAAGTGACCATATTTGGACGAGCTGGGGGAGGAGCCAGCGGTGGATCTGACCGATCTGATTGGAAACCTGACGATACTACGTCCCGCCCACCGATAGCTGTAACCTGACTGCACCACAGGCCTGTCAATCAAACAGACACGCCCCCAAAACCAGGTCTTCTTGAATCTTCTTTTCTAATGAATGAGGGATTATTTTCAGATGGACCTCCAGAAAACTAAGAAGAAGGAGTGACTTTAGCTAACAACACCGAAATAACTGATGGACACATTTTATTCACTTTGGATTTGATGAGAGAAGTTGAATGGGAGTCTATGGAGCCGGAGGCTTTTTGGAGCCGACCTCTAGTGGCACTCGCTGGTATTGCAGCTGAAGACACTTCTGCATCGGAACCATTTTACAGACCTGAAGCTACGAACTCTTTTATATTCAGTCAATGATTGAAACCCAGTGTTTTTTAATAATTAATATATCAAGTGTACAAAACAACGATGAGCCGTGATGCAATAAAAACACCCTACATGTCCATAATCAGTCATGAAGACACCGAAGACAACACACATTTAAAATCATGTCAGACTGGACATTTCTAATATTTGAATTTATATTTTTCTAGAAAAATTATTTCATTTAGATTCTTCTTGGTGAGTTAAGTCCCCTTTTTGTCTTCGTCATCATTTAAACACCAGTTAAATGAGAAAAGTTCATTTTAATGACTGTGTGTGTGTGTGTGTGTGTGTGTGTGTGTGTGTGTGTGTGTGTGTGTGTGTGTGTGTGTGTGTGTGTTGACATTAGTCTGCTGAGACTGATGGGAAGTTTTGATATTGACACCGCTGATGATCGCACTAATCCCCACCTCTTACACCCCCACCCTGAGGACACCCCACTGTTGTGTGTGTGTGTGTGTGTGTGTGTGTGTGTGTGTGTGTGTGTGTGTGTGTGTGTGTGTGTGTGTGTGTGTGTGTGTGTGTTTACACCGCTGCTGTCCACTCGGTGTGTTGGAGCTAATGTTGGGTGACACTCAGACACCCCGGCTGATGAGTTTTGGCACTGCGAACATCCCAGCTGTGCATTTACATATGCAATGACCCAGATTAGCATCTCCTCCTCACACTCCATCAACACTGATTAGAGCGGCCCGGTTAAAAGCAACGCCCCGTCCAGCGCGTCCCCGTGACCACGGCGACCTCTACGCCAGCGATCGAGCACGCCACTCTGAACTCCGCCGCTCACCGGCTTCGACAACGACGGCAGGGAAGGTGAAGTTTTAGGACCAGCGGTAATTAAAGAGCATCATTTTACTGTAGATGGAAAGAGTTGGACAAAATATTAAAGGGTCTGTTCCTCCAATAAAAAAAAATTATATATTTGAATGTATTTAATCTGTAGGAAGCCACACTTAATAGATTTGCCATTTTTTTGGTCCAAGTGTTGAGATATCTGCTTCTTTCATCAGCTTTAACACTTTTATTGGAAACACACTTGACCAAATATATACAATAATCCCTTTGAAAAGTATTCGTATTAAAGTAACTCAAAATCTGAACAAAGAAAACTGAGAGTAGCTCGTTACAGAAAAATGTCATTTCTAATTTGGGTGAACTGACCCTTTAAAATTTCCAAGGATTTATCACTTGCTTCGTTTATCGTTCTGAGGCTGAGTAAGATCATTTCTTCTTTTTATTCTGTATTGTGTGGGACGAGAGCTGGCATGTATGCTTTTTATTTGAGATATATGCTTATTTAATCTGTTTATTTCCGTCATCCTTGTGAGTCATTTCATTTTCCTCGGAGGCTCGTTACACGCAAAATTAATACACGTATACATCTAAAAGAAAATCCGTTAAAAGAGAGGACACTGGACATAAATATGCAAATAAATAAGCTAAAAACAATCATTTTCATTGCTGGTCGTTATAAAATGGGCTCCATCTGTCTCCTCTTCCAAACCTGGAAATAAAAAGAAAGTTGAAAGATTTAGAAACACGAGCAGTTCTGACACGTGACATGAAGAAGATGAATCTCACTGCACTGTTTCCAGCAGTTCTGTTAACTTCAGCTGTTTCCTTCCGTGGAAGCAGCGATCAGGTGACAGTCAGGAGGATTTGATCGACTCCTCGGAGGCTCGTTCAGGAGAATCGACCGGCAGCCGTCGATTAGCTGTTAGAAACACGGCTGAGCCGCCAACCTCCAGCGGGACCGAGTGTCAGAAGTCAGATTGTAACTCTTTGAGTAAAGAAGGTCTTTTCTCAGCGTCACATCATAACTTGCATTAAAAAAAAAAAAAAAAAAAAAAAATAAAGAAATGTGTGCTTCCAATATCAGCCGCTGATTGATTTCTCTGACGCGTCGGGAGACGACTCGCACTGAGCATGTGCACATCGAGGGGAGGGCACAGGGGGGAGGGGGTTGGTGGGTGGACATGCACGGGGGGGGGGGGCAAAAGACACAGCTAGATTACTGCTTATCATTAGCAGCATATGCTCCCATTCATTAACTAATTGCACTTTATTATGATGTAATCACAAACGTCCACAGTGTGATGACACACACACACACACACACAAAAAGCAACCTAAAGCCGTGGCTCTCCGAGCCGGAGCCACCGCTGCACTCCACGCAGTAATTGCCCTCTCAGCTTTGATGAATAAGGAGATGATTAACCTTAATTCCCAAACAGCATCGGGGCATTAGCGGGCGAATGAATTACGGGGGGAAGTGGATGTGACTAAGCGACTTAATATGGTAAATTGGTTGAAGCATCTGAAGTGGCTCCGGCGATGCTTCTATTAGCTCAAGGCCCTTTTTTTCCTCCTCCTCGCTCTCCTCTCTCTCCTCCCGCTGCTACCGATTCCAGGTCTCAGCCTCTTCAATCAGACTCTGGCTGTGAGTTGGAGATGCCTTACTGCCCCCCCCCCCCCCCCTCACCACCCTCCCCTCCGCCCCCCTCCCCTCACCCAGCGCAGCGCAAAATCTAATCATCTACTTCATGCAGGTAAAGATTCAGATTCAGCCACTACAGGGGGGAAGGAGGGGGCCCAATTATGTAATCTAGATACCCCCCCCCCCCGCCCCTAGCACATGGCGTAATGACCGGGGAGCTATCCGATCTAAATATCCAGCTCGTGACGAGGAGAACGAGCGCTGAACGGATGCCACCGCGTCCCATCGCTCACGTTCCTCCTTTTTGTTTTTAATAGGCGAGTTGGTTTCACCTCCTTAACGTCCCCGCTGCCCAGCAGAAGAGGCTGCTGCCTTTTTTTATTTATTTATTTTTTTAGCTGCCGAAGCAAAATGGAGATTGCGTGAACCAAAAAAAAAAAAAACCTCTACTCGCATGGCAGTAAATATGATGACATTGCAAGCTTGTCTTTTGCCGACAAAGTTGTGATCCTCGTTTTTTTTTTTTTTTTTTTGATGAAGTGGTGGAAAACAAGCCACTACGAGAGCATCGCCAGCTGTGTGGTTAAGGATACAACCCACCTCCACCCTCCCACCCCCCACAAAAAAAGACAAAAAAAAACCTGAGCCCCTTCTCCTTGCTCCAGAGGAACGACCCCCCCCCCCCCCAAAAAAAAGTAGAAATGGAGAAGCTATGACAAAAAGTGTGTGCATGAGAGTTACAGTGAAAACAAACTCCATAAAGGTGCTAATTGTGCGCTAAGAAAGGCTGTGTGTGTGTGTGTGTGTGTGTGTGTGTGTGTGTGTGTGTGGGCGTGGGCACACACATCTTTCTTTTGCCTAAAGATGCAAGGAGCTAATTTTTTTGTGCTTACCAGAACCATTTTTGCTTATCAACAGAAAAATGAGGAGAATATGGATCTTGGCTCATTATGGTTTTGTTTATGTTTACCCAAGTAACCCATTAAAACCTGCTAGAGAGAGAGAGACTCCCTTTAACTGGGAGCATGTTAGTAATGTGGTCTCAGTCATTGGAGGAGGCTACTCATTACTCTTTAATGTGCTGAATAAACATTTCTCAGGCTCACTGTCCCCCCCCCCCCTTTTTACCTCCTCCCACCCCTATTGTTCGGTATTGTTGTGAATGCAGCATTTTCTTATTGTTAGTGCCAGAGCCAACAGATATGCTGCGCCTTGCATGCGAGCCACAAAAAACACAGGGTGGGGGGCGGGGGGGGGGGGGGTATTCTGTAAAGAAGTATACAGTTCGCTTTGCACAACGCTTGAGTGGCACGACGGCGATGATGTCAGAGGCCATGTCGTTTGTTTTAAAAGGAGGGAGGTTCGAGTCTCGGGGAGCAGGACTTCTCTGCGTATATACACATGTACATTTTTTTATTTGTTTTTAAAACAAGTAGCTAATTTGTAACGTGTTGGAATAATTAGCTAATGTACAGTATAAAAAATAAATAAATGGATGACTCGCATCATTCGCTTAAAAGCAATGTTAACATTTCAATTATCTAGAAAATAAGATATAAAACTTTTGAATAGCTCAATGAAGTGAAGATATAACTAAATGTAATGTATTTGTGGTTAAAATAGATGGTTAGAAAAACTTCAGAAGAGCTGAAAGTAACTGATCCAAAGTCTAAAAGAGCTCAAAGTCAAAGATAAACTGCTAAAATGACTTTAAAGTCATTTAAATATTGACAAGTCAGTTGCATGAAAAAGTTTTGTGAAATTATTATCTAATGAATTATATCCGGTTGAAAATCAAGTGAAATGAACTTAAAGCTAATAAGTGGAGTCACTGTCACAAAAAAGTGAGATAATCAGAGCTTTTTTTAAAACTTAACACAGTGAGACTTTTGTAAAATAATATGATCTTGAAGCTGCGTATGAACAGAGGGAATGATGACGACTTCAATAACTTTGACAAGTTCATGCAGACATACGAGTATTATTGAATCTCTGCTTGAACAGGCTCAATGATAGTTTAAGGAAAGAGAGCGCTGCATATTTTTTATGCTACGGGATGAAAATCAACATGCTCGGGCTCAAAAACCTGCTGAGGTCGGCAAATCTGTGAGAGGAAATACATTTGCTTTTGTTCAGTGTGCTGGTGTGTAACGGTTAACACGGATACGGCCTCAGCAAGTAGACATGTTGTTGACTGTAGAGCTCATTATTTCTCCATTTCATTTTTTTTTCTCCCAAAATAAAATAAAAAGCAACCTGAATAAATAATACAAAATAATCTGAGGGAGATAATTGAATTTATAAAAAGACATTTCCAGTGCAGTGGCTATTTTTTATTTTAGCATTCGTTTGCTTCTTCAATTACGTCGAGGATGCATAATCAGCAACTCGTTTGTGTTTGCGCCCCGTTTCCTCTCCTCACTTTCTATTAGTGGAAACGTGTTTCGGAGCCGGTGCTGAGCAGTCAACAATGTTCTCCTGCAGCAGCATAAAAAAACGAAACAAAAAAACAACAACATCTGGATTGACTCTCGAGTTCGAAATCCAAAATCAGCTCCGACCGAGCTGGTGTCTTTAATACAGACGTGAAACAGACTTGATTTGTTGCTTTCATCTACTTGGAAGCATTTAGTGTAAACAGTGACAAGAACATCTTATTGCTGACGTGGCAGAAAAAAAAACATCTAGAAGAGCGTTTTCAATGTGAAGCACGCGTTCAGTCAATTCTCTGTTTTCTTGTTACCGTAACAACACGGAGGACTTTCGCCTGACAAAACCAGCGACGGCTGCAAAGCGTGAAAGTCCAACTTTGTTTGATTTCAGTGTGATCGAAATAAGTTATTTTCTGGTACGTGCAGATTATAAATAAAGGACGTTTATCGTCATGGTTACAATAATACGCGTAGTTTAAAACGAGAAATAAACACCGAAGTCCAATGTTGTTGTTTGTTTTTGGGACCCATCCATCCACCCCGAGCTCCCCACTTTCACAGGGCTGTAACTGTAGTCCCCTCATTTCCTGCTTTTGCTCATAATTACTACCCCCCCCACCCCAAACTAGAGGAAGTGATACCAGGCCTGCATGAGTCCCTTTTTAAAGAATCAACTCTGGCCTTCCAGAACCACCTGCTGGTTAAACTTTAAAGCGACGCTCTGTTCTGTGCAGGTTACAGAGGGCGCCAAAAAAAACAAAAAACAAAAAAAAACGCCTGCGCAATTCAGATCAGGGGACCGAGCATCAAATATGCAACCGGTGGCAGGGAAGCGGTGAGAAGTGAGGGACGATCGCAGTCATTGGTATTCGTGGCGACAGGCGCAGTCAAAGGTGGAGGGGGTTGAGGTGGGGACTCAGAATCAGCCCGGCAGACCCAGTGCAGCTTATTGGGATCGAGAGGGAGCCCAGTCACCGGGCTTAGACGGGCTCAACGCAGGGCTCAACTCATCACACGGCTGTCAGACAGACACCTGCCGCAGTGAGAGCAGGCACATACACGCACACGCACACGCACACACACACACACACACACACACACACACACACACACACACACACACACACACACACACACACACACACACACAGAGACTCTTTTAACCCATTCTTTTCATGCTGTACTTTCACGATGCTTCGAGCGTTTCTATATCGTTGTATTTTCGTTATCCAACAGATTTCTGAGAATATATTTAAAAATTCATTGTTTTTTTTTGTTGTTGTTTTTTTTTTTTGCTGGTTTTCAACCTCTTCCACTATTTTTTTTTTGTATGTCAGGTTTTAAATTTTTTTTTTTTTTTACACACAACAATAATCCGCATAAATAAGAGCACCGGAGTTTCCGAGCTCGTCATCCTGCTGTAGGATGAATCCTTCAGGGTGGATCAGTCTGAAAATGGAAAGCGTTATCGCTGCTCGGTCGGGGCGGAGTCCATCCACCCTCCAACACCGACACTCGAATCCCCCGACCCGCCGCCTTCCATTGTTCGGTCCACTGTGGCGTCATTGTTCTCTACTGACACGTATTTCTATCTGTCAATTCATCGGTGAACGGAACATTTATTTTTTTTCCTTCATCCATTGCGAAACGCTGGTCGTTGTTAGCGAGTGTTTGTCCTCGTCTCCCCTCCCGAGAGGCGCTTTAGAGACGCCGCTCGTCCTCCAGACCACAACTACGGCCTCCACACGTCTTCCCGTTTCTGAATCCTTTAAAGCTTCTGATTATTTCCAGGTGTACATGAAAATATGACTTTTGATGAAGTCTCAAACTTCAGGACCCCGAGCGTTTGTTTTTTTTACGTTTATTTGCATTCCAGTGTTAAATCTGTATAAGATGGAGAATAAGATAACAAGTTGAAAACATGCTTTTTGCATTCGAGTGCAACTAAATAGCAATTTTGCACTTTCGTCTGTCCGATTTTTCCAGCTTTTGGATTTCCTGCGTCTTCGTCTTCGTCTTTGTCTTCGTGCTCTCAGAGATGAATCCTAACACTTTCATTTGGGGAACCTGCGATGCTGCGATGCTTCTCTCCTCTGCTGCTGCTGCTGATGATCTACTTAGTGTCTCAGGTGGATCAGACTGGTGTGTTTTCACCATAAAAAACAAAACAAAAAACAACAACAAAAAACCATCTTTAATGACGTGTCGATGAATCCGGTTACGCGGCGGTTTTGTGCGCGTTGCGGCAGATCGCTGTCAGAGCTGCGAGTTGTGACTGCGAGAGGCGCTGAACCAGCCAAGTGCACACAGCTTGCTTGTGTCACGTTCAATTATGGCGCCTCCACTTTCCGTGAGACAGTAATTGAGCCGGGGGCACTCCCTCTATTTAAAACCACAGGAGCTCTGCAGTTCTCATTGTGTAACCCCTGAAAAGCTCCATCTCTGCTGATTTCCACCAGCAGAAGAGCTCCCCGTGGGACCCGGTGGGGGCAGCGCCGAGATGGGGTGAGCCGGGGTTGGGCCGGGGGTGCTCCAGGCGCTGCTGGGGCAGTCTGACAACATTAACACACACACGCACGCTATCCAACACCCAGCCACCCACCATCCTCGCCAATTAGACACGAGATTAATCAGGCCGTCGCCCAGCGTCCGCGGTCGAGGCTCCGGTCCAGGTAGAGGTGGAGCACCAAATGTAATCTGCCCGACTTTTCTGGTGTCATTTTTAGCTCATGTTGTGCCCGGACTTTATGCATCTCACTCCTTCTTTAAGTTATTTAAAGTTTCTAATGCTCGTTTGCTCACAAAATTATAATTTTTTTTGATTATTTTAGCAGTAAAATCCAGAAATCCAGAGGAGAAAAGGTGAGCTGATCAAAGTTGGTGCTGGATGATTTAAGGAAAGAATTTAACATTCTTAACATACTACTTCGTTAACACGTACAGCTTCCATAAGGCTTTGATCACGAGCCAGCAGCGAGGACTGTTGTTCCACACACACTAATCATGTTAAGGTGCTCAGAGTAGAGCTGAAGATACTTAACAAGTCGGTCAAATTAAAAACTGAGGTGAGCGGCACCCTCCTCCACATAGAGGAGTTTCTAGGGGGAGGGGGGGTTCCATATTGGATTCGGGTGGGGTGGGACCATGTGTTGAGTGGGAGCAATGCTGGCAAGAGCGTTTTACCCACAGACTGCAAGTAAAAGTGTTCGTAGCTTTTGGATCTGTAAAATGGTTCTGATCCAGAAGCGCCTTAAAGCTGCAATACCAGCGAGTGCCACTAGAGGTCGGCTCCAAAAAGCCTCCGGCTCCATAGACTCCCATTCAACTTCTCTCATCAAATCCAAAGTGAATAAAATGTGTCCATCAGTTATCTCGGTGTTGTTAGCTAAAGTCACTCCTTCTTCTTAGTTTTCTGGAGGTCCATCTGAAAATAATCCCTCATTCATTAGAAAAGAAGATTCAAGAAGACCTGTTTTTGGGGGCGTGTCTGTTTGATTGACAGGCCTGTGGTGCAGTCAGGTTACAGCTATCGGTGTGCGGGACGTAGTGTCGTCAGGTTTCCAATCAGATCGGTCAGATCCACCTGCTGGCTCCTCCCCCAGCTCGTCCAAATATGGTCACTTCCTGCTCCAAACTAGCAAAGATGGTGACGGACAGAATCTGAACTGGAGGATTCATAACGCTCACAAACCAACGATGACATCACTGCTGGCTACTGATTGGTTTTACCGTTGCTTTGCAGAAACACAGTATTTCCATTCATTTCTTCACAATAAAAACATCCCGCCTGGTTTGCATCTGTAAGAAGTCAAATAAGGCTTCGGATGAGCTGTGGTTGGACCTTTGAGAATACAACGAACTAGGACTTCCTCTCAACTCCAGATCCTTTGGAAATATGTCGGACAGTTTTCTTGCTGCATGATATTCGGTGCCAGCGATCGATGCCAAGAAGCCTTGTCGGATCCCCGAACAGCTTCTGATTCCCCCCCCCCCACCCCCGCTGCTTTCTGACATCAGGACTGGGGAAGCTGCATTTTCCAATTTCTGTAACCTTCTTTAACTTGAAATGAAAGTAATATGTGTGCAATCAGTGCTCACTTTCTGATTCACCACAAACATTCTCCGGCCTTCACTTGAACCTTTGTAAGTATTCAAAGTTTTGTCACTTGATCGTCATCAGCACCGGAGTTAAACATGTTTTTGTGAGCGCTGGTTCATGAATACACGTCGACATTTTGTGTCAAACTCAAGAAATCTGATTTCAGAGAAACTTTAGATTTTAGGTCAAACTCGAGGTTTTTCTGAATGATGTTCAACGTTTAACTGTCCGAGACCGAAGAAGGAGCGTCGGGTCAGGAGACACCAGGTGGGTTTTTTCTTTGACATTGGTGTGAGTTGTGCAACCGTGAATTCGTCCCCCGGAGTCAGACTGTCAACACCGAGTTCCACTGGGAACCTTCTGAGGCGTCCGAGGGGGAAAACATTTGCTCCGAACCGTCTGAACTGTGGCACGACGGCAATTTGGTTCTCCGACATGACAGTTTCTCGCCTACAAAAACCTTCCCACAAGTTTGGCTCCCTACGACTTCTTTCTGTTCCCCAAAACTTTGACGCGACCTTTGACGTGCGCTTTTCTGCTGAAGTTTCAGGCGTCTGGCGCGATCGACGCGCAACCGGACAAGCGCTGAAAAAAACCGTGTAACTCAAGTGATGACGAGGAAGTGACGAAACCTCGAATACTTATTCACGAAGATTATAGCCTCCTTCAGCTCCGCCCACGTTGCGGTGTTACTTAACGTTGACATGCAACGGGAGCCGTCTCTGGTTGTGGCCGTTAGACGAGGGTCTATTAAAAAGTTAGTTTTTCAAAAGTGCTTAATGCCGAGATCGTAAGAAATATTTGTTTTGGACGTAAACATTTTTTTTATCACTGAGCATGATGTTGGGTTTTGCAGGTGTTCTTGGTTAGTGACGGATAATTTCCATTTAATCATTTGTTTTGGACTTCTGAACCCAATAATGGTTGAACTTTAAAGAAAATGTTAGTCATTCCTGTTATAAAAGACTTTTTTTTTCCCTTTTTTTTTTAAAGTAGCAAATACTAAGAAAGCTTTTAATTGAAGAGAAAGCACAGTGAACTTTTCTAATTAGAGGACTGTAATTATCTGCAGTAATCACTAGACTGTGCTGACACTCTGCTGGTCGGATCCCGGCGGCCGATGGCGGCGGACTGCAGGTGTTACTGGTGCAGCTCCCCGAGATGCTGAAAACAACTTTGCATATTCAGCAGAAATAACCATCTTTCCCTCTTCAGTAAATAAAGACTTCAAATAACAACTGTAGTTTTGACCTGCTTTGCTCTCACAGCCACCACTCTTCTGAAGTTTCTCAACACCCCCCCCCCTCCCCCCAGTTGACCTGCAGAAATGTAATCAACGAGATTACTGCAAGAAAAAACCCAACAAAACGCATTCTTTCCGACGTCGTGCATCTTAATGCCGACGGTCGCCCCGAACGCAGAAGAAGGCCGGCGAGGAAGGTTAGTTTGAAATAGCGGGGGCCTCATCACCCGATCCCCGTAATGACTCCCTCTCGCTCTCCCGCGGCCCCGACACTTGGGAAGATGAAAAGCGGAGATCCAAATCACATTAACACGAGCTGACTTATTCATATTTAGGCTGATTTCAGTCCATAATCTCTCGGCTCAGATGTTCACTGGGCTTATTAATACATGAAAGAAAAGGCCTAAATCTATAAATCTGACATGAAATTTTAAACACTCTTGCATATCTTGTCTTTCATCTGTTTTTTGTTTTTTTAAAGGAACTCCCCTTCGCGGGGTGGATTAAAACATGGCTGCCACTGAGCGCCGGTTTAAAGGACTGGCACCGGTTAAGGACCACCCTCCACGTTGATGAAACCCCTAGCCGGGCTGCACATGCTGCTCTTTTATAGTGCAAATCCGCAGACGCTCCGATAATTGAAATGATTTGCTTGACACCCCCCCCCCCTTTCAGAGAAAGTATGTGGAGACATGATCAGTATACTTCCCATGACCTGCTAATAGGGCACACGGTTCTCCCTTGTGGCTCCTGCAGCACTGGAGAAAGGGAGCAGCTACATCTGAAGAAGTTCGGTCGAGGTAGTTTTATTGAAGTTTTCACGGAAAGCGATAGTAACCGGACTTAGTTTGAATCGTAAGTTACCGTAGAAGTTCTTGTCGAGACGGACGGCGAAAGAAATCAAAGCGCCTTCGCGTATCCTGCTGATGAGGCTAAAAACCTATCGGTTGGTTTTGTCTTGTTCAATCAAAGCCTTCGCCGAGAGCAGAATTAGTAGACAATTACAAGACGGCTCGATACTTTCAGGGCGCTTTCTTGAATTTCTTCAGGACCAGTTACCATCAGAAGATTCCTTGTTTTTCGGCACCACGTATCGATACCGAGGTTTTACTGTGGCTCAGAAGGTGGGACGGGTTTCCCCAATAATCACCGGCTTGGCATTCGTCCACATGCCGAAGTGCCCTTGGGCAGGACTCTAAAACCCCTCGAGTTGCTCCCGATCGCAGACGAGCGCCTTGCCTGGCGGCTCTGGTGCTAAAATGCTGCGTGAATACGCGAGTGAGTCCATAAGGGTTGAAAAACAAATATGTAAATCTCTGATTAGAGCGTTTTATTTTGCTCGGACTGGTGAACGATTGGTAGTCGTTCAGAAAACGTATCAAAGTCGAGGCATCGGTTAACGCCAGTAAAGATTTTCGATGTTGAAACCGAGTTTGCCTGAAATTCTGTCGACTGGAATTTAAAAGAAGATTCTAAATGGCCGTAATTTTAACGTGCTTACGTTTGTTTTGTTTTCATTTTGTGTGACCGAGAACGTTATCGATCACTTTAAGGGAAGCTGCGTTCCCTCTCGGCATTTACGTAAGATCTCAGGTACTTTAATGTTTTGGTTTGTCTGTTTGTTGTGTTGCCGTAAGTCTCTCTGGTGATCAATAAGGGATATTTACCTTCTCGTTCTAGAGTCCAGTACGTCTCTCCAACGAACTGCAGCTCTGCAAAGCGTACAATTACTTTGTTTGCACCATTTTTTGGTGCAAACAAAAGACCAACTTCTGAATTAGACATAAAAAAAAAAAAAAAAGTCTATTGTGTAGTAAAACTTGACCACTGGGAAAGTGGAAAAAAAACAACCAAAAACTTGAAACCTCAGAATGACTGTGATCATTTCGGAGGCAGAACTCGCCTCCTGGACATACGCGGTGTTTAGCGCTCGTTGGGTAATCGATCGTGACAGATGTTGTGAAAATGTGAGCTGTGAACGTTGCTCTTTTGAGCTCTTTTAACTGCTTTACTATCCGGAGTTGAAGAGCTCCATGTCCAGGGTTAAAAGTTGGCCGAGCTCCCTTCGTCTAAAAAAACCAGAACACTGCCAAAAAAAACCTCCGTCTTGGGTCAGGTCTCCATATCCAGAGTGTAGGCTGTGTTAGTGCACCGAGTCAAGGCTTTAACTCGATGAGTCTGCTAGTCGTGGCCTCGGGGCCTTGGCACTTCTGATGGCTGCTGGCCGCGAGTAACCCCCCTCCCCCTCCACCACCACCACCACCACCACCACCTCCTCTCTTCCTCCTCCTGGTTTTTCATGGCGAGAGGATCTGGCGGCGCAGTAGAATCCCGGCCTTGCAGACTTTGCTCCACTCCTCTCCAAGTGTTGGTTTCATGCCCCCCCCCCCCCCGCTCCTCCCCTTCACCGACCCACCTCCTCCTCCGACTGCTCTTCCCGACATAACTCCCATCCCCAAGAATAATGCTAATGCAGAGGTCAGCAAACCCAGCGCGCAGGTTTTTTTTTTTTTTTCGGAGGCCAACAGCTCCCGAGGAGGTGCTTTTGATTTTCCAACTCCATTGAGCTGCACTTATTCAATATTTACTCTCCAAGACCTCTGCATTAATTTTACACCATACTTCTAAGAAGGCCTATCTACAAAACCCCTGCAAAAAGGGCCTTATGCAGCACTCTTAATACCCCCTCCCTCCCTCCCTCCCTCCCTCCCTCCCACAACCCTCCTCCACTCTCCACACTCACACCCTTAAACCAGCCGCGCTTCACTGAAGGCTTCATTCTCCGCTCGTCTCCGGCTCGTCTCCCATCCACCAGTGGGAAGGCCAATCCTGGGCTAGTTATTGTTGTTGGCCCGCTCTATCATTACCACTAACCTTGACTCCTGGCTGCTTGCTGTAATCACGTGGAGCCACCAGGGAGGAAGTCTGGCCCGGGGTGAATTATTAATTAGCACGGCTGGTCCTCCCCCTCAGTGCTCCCTGGGAGAGGGAGGAGAGAGGGGGGGAGGGGGGGGAGTGTGTGTGTGTGTGTGTGTGTGGGTAAAAAAAGAAAAAGAAAAGGGTAACCCACCATGCAGATGGTATTAACACACCTATCAAGGTAAGAGGGATCAGCACTCTGGGCTACTCGTGGAATTGTTAAGCAACGCGGAAATCGATAAACCAAAACAGGCGCATCGCTTCCTGCCGCGCACGAATGTGTGTGCACGCCTCCGACTTCTTCTCCTCCATCCTCGGCGTAAAGCCTTGTACGGGTGGGGGTGTTCATTAGGATGAACTTCACAGGCTTCCTCACCGGGGACACGCTGGAGGTTGATGAATTCCAGTTTTCAACTAATGATCAACTTTTTTTTTTTGTCTATATGAAGTGTGGAAAAAAACAAAACAAAGCAAAGCTGCCTAATGCGTGTTATTCTTTACTGACCTTTGCTGCACCTTGTCCCCCCCCCCCCCACACACACACGATGGAGTCAACACACACACATCCCTATGAAGTTGACACTTGTACAACAACATGACAGAATGAAGGATGACTGATGTACACTCACCTTTATAGTATATTTTTTTGAGAAGCCTTGTTTGGTGGACCCCCCCCCCCCACCTCCAACCGCCTCCCTCCTGGGTCATCCATTTCCCAGCACCCCTGACTCCCCCCCCCCCCTTTAAACAGCAGAGACTACGGGGACCCGGGACCGAAGCTTTGATCTTCGCAACAACTCCCCTTTAAATCACAGAGGAAGCCAAAGGATTTTTTTTTCTCCAAAGGGTCTCTCTCTCTCTCTCTCTCTCTCTCTCTCTCTCTCTCTCTCTCTCCACGCTCCCCGAGGACGGCCGAGCCAAGTCATCTATGAAAGTGAGCGAATCGCGGCGCAAAACAGAGCTCCCATGGGGGAGGAGGGGGGAGGGAGGGGGGACCAGATACTCCAACCAGTCACTTTCTCTGCAGAACACAGGTAATGAAAAATTGATCAGCATGTGATGTACAGTACCTGCAGCTCCTCCGCCTGATGTGCAGTCACACACACACACACACACACACACACACACACACACACACACACACACACACACACACACACACACACACACACACACACACACACACACACACACACACACACACACACACACACACACACAAGTCAGTAATAATGTGACGTTGACCAATTCTTCGCTGGAAGCTTTCATCAACTTCAGAACTTCCTGCAGGTTAATTAAAGATCAGTAATGTTTTAATTCAGCAGTTTAAACTTGTCACCAGATTTAGTTCCATTTTCAACGAATTACAGAATAAAATCATCTCACAGGAAAAGAGTTGCTAGTTTCTGTCGCCGACTTCGCACGGCATATTTTTCTCCCCCATGTCTTTCCAAACAAGCATCAGTTATGACACGTGTGTGTATGTATATATATATATATATATATATATATTTGAGTTTTTGTTTGTGAGTGTCACCCGGCGCACTTTTCTCCACGAGGTCTGGACAGACAACAGGGAGTCCTATACAACATAGTGCAATCCACTGCAACAGCCCTGCAACACACATCACCTTCGTGGAGCTCGCGACGTTCAAGTCTTTGTTCTCGGAGCAATTACACGGAACATTTTCGAGGGCCGCGTGTTTTTGTTTTTTTATGGTGTTTTTAAAGCGCCGCGAGATGTTTAGTTTTCTCTTTTTCTGGATGTTTAGTGTTTTTATCGGCGTGTTTTTGTGAGCAACATGTGGCTCGAGCGGCGTCCCGACTTAAACCCACCAGACGTTTCAACAACAGCAACATGATGTTTTTAAACCCACCTGTTGGATATGAAACCTTCAGGCGTACATTGGCTGATAATATCCACAATATTAGAATATGATTAAGGCCTTAACTGACCTAGAAACTTCACATCGGTAATTACCTTAAAGTGGCTTTTTAATATTTACCAATTAAAGTCAGTTATTTTGGTGAGTACAATGTTGTTCATTAAATAAACACATGAGGGGACTGTGTGAAATTAGCTGCTTGTTAGCAGCTCGTTAGCCTTGTTAGCTGTTAACTTGAGTTTAGCTGTTTGTTTTTGTTTTTTTGGGGGCAAAATTAGCTGTTTGTTCGATTTGTTAACTGTTTTGTAGTTTTTTTTTTAATGAAAGTAAAAGGGAGGTTTTGGGAGCGTGGCAGCACCTGTGTTTGACGAGGACGCCACCTTCAGTCGGTCACTTCCTGTATCAGAACCTAGTTTCATCTCAGTGACTTTGCCGAGTGGATTACTGGATGCAAAGCTTCCGTCGCAGGTCAAATTAGAAAGCCTGATGGTCCCTCAAGTCCAGCTCCTTTTCTTTTTCTTTTTCTTTTGATCTACTGTTCCAACCCCAAAATATGTTCTCCTCCGTCCGGCAGGTCATCCCGGGGGTTTCTCTCTCTTATTTGAATCCTCGGTCTGGGTTTTCATCCTCCGCTTTTGATGAGGGGGAAAAAAGAAAAACACCACCTTTATGAGGGTAATTCATCACCTTTATAAACGTGGTCTTCCGCCGAGGCCGAGTTGTTTCTGAGAAGAATTATGCCTTTTAGAAATTAAGACTTGCGAGGACGGCGGCGGAGACGTGTCCGCGGGGAGTCGTTTGTGGTCCTACTGTAACTGCGCGGATGCTGCGGTGGCGCAATAAAACACGGCGATTTTAAGGGTTTCAAAGTGGCTTTCCTGCTCTCGCTTCTGTCAGCCATAAATTGAGAATAAACACGGCCGTATGCGGGGCGCCCGTAAATGCCTTCATAATTCAGACCTTTGGGGAGAAGCTCGGGTAGATTAAGTCGTTTCTTGTGATGCAGTGTTTTGGTGTGAATAATACGCCGCCCGGCTCCGGCGCTCCCCCGTCCCTCAGCTAATCGCTTGATTCTGGACATTATTGGACAATAAAGGGACACGTAAAATATTGCATGTGACGAGACTCGTGGGTTTATAACCGAGTGTAGGTGGATCACGGCCCTCCGCCTCGGAAGAGCTACAAATAATTAGCTTCTGCTTTCATCAAATGTGGATCTCAAAAGATTGGTGCATCACTTTTCTTTTTTTTCCACTCTTGACACAACAACACTTGTTTATTTCATGTGTGTGTGTGTGTGTGTGTGTGTGTGTGTGTGTGTGTGTGTGTGTGTGTGTGTGTGTACCTGGAGGTTGATATCAAATGTGATTAAACCCACAGCTGAAACAGTTCCACCTCTGCCCCCCACCCCCTCCAACCATCACCACCACCACCACCGACATGATTTTGGATCCTTTGTGCGCTCCCCTAAGAGCGACGGGGCGACTGGCATACGGCAAAGCCTTAAAATACAACAATACAAACATGAGGCCGACACGGCTCGGTGGATCTGATGCTTGTAAGCCAACAGAAGAGAAAAGTCGTAAAAGACATAATAAACCTCAGAAAAAGAGAATCCAAGAGAGCTGGGTGCCAGATTTCTGATCAAAGCACCTTTTGAAGTTTGCACAGGAGGTTCATGGTGTGTGTGTGTGTGTGTGTGTGTGTGTGTGTGTGTGTGTGTGTGTGTGTGTGTGTGTGTGTGTGTGTGTGTGCGAGCCTGAGAGAGCTTGTGTGTTTTCTCTCTAGATATATATCTGAGTGTCGGTCTTTGTCAGTGTAACAAAACGCAGCGAGCGAACGCGCAACATTACGGCGAAATACGACAAATTAGCAGAGACGGTCCCGTAATGACAATTAACACGTCGGGACGCCGGATCATTCAACGCTTCCTCGTTACCGAACCTCCAAATCCACGGAGAAGTCGGTTTGCGTTACGCGTTGGACGTGTTGTTTCCGCGTCTCCTCCGGTTATCTCTCCGGTTCTTTATGTACTTGAAAGCATCGAACTGTCTGCGTTTCCTCCGGAGGGAAGAGCAGCGGCGTTTCCAGGTTTTTTTTTTCCCAAATTCAAAGGCAAAATTCAACGTGACGATCAATTGCTCGATTTATCAACCGGTTTATTCTGTATGTCAATGAAATACTGACATGACCTTTTTTTTTGATCCTTTGAAAAGTTGATGCACAATTTTATGTGTTTTACAATGAAAGTAAAAAAAAAAAAAAAAAAAAATTTTTTCCTCCCACATTGAATACGGTGTCGTATTAAGCCTTCCTCACTCGGGCCCGTTGGGGTTTATTGATTTGGTCTGTTTTAGGAGGTATTTCTATATTTTCACTTCTTCACTTCTATGTAGCGCTGTGAAACGTAGCGTTTACGTACGTTAGACCAAGCGACAGGTGACAGATTCTTGAGCTTTTAGTTTCTGTTGCGGTAAATATGAAATTATTAAATGACCAATAGTCGTTGGGTTTTTTAAACTCCTGATCTGCGATAGCAAACTTATCCGTACAGTAATGTGAACACAACATAAGTTATCCTCAGCGACTCGGTCGCCGAGACCGCTGCCCGATCCTGCAGCGCAACACTTTTTTTTTTTTTTTGGTGGGGGGGTAGGGGGGGCGTGTCTGTTTGATTGACAGGCCCTGTGGTGCAGTCAGGTTACAGCTATCGGTGGGCGGGACGTAGTATCGTCGGGTTTCCAATTAAATCGAGTGAGATCCACTGCTTGCCCCCCACCCCGCCCCGCTCACCCCGCCCCTCCCAGCTCGTCCAAATATGGTCACTTCCTGCTCCGGACTAGCAAAGATGGCGCCGGACGAATTCCGAACTCGAGGCTTCGTAACGGCCGTTCACAAACCAGACGGGTGACGTACGTCGCTGCTGGAGACGCTTCATCCCCAGGCTCTGCTTCTTCAGGTCGTCTCACCGCTGGTCCAACGCTCGCTTTCAGAATCGTGTGGAACTCACTCGTCTTACGTTTGAGACAATTTCTGTTTGAAAAATGTCTTCTGCGATTACTTGAGAAGAATCACGCGGAAGAGGAATTTAACAAGCAGACGGGAGTCCTTCAGACCTGGAACAAGAGCCCTCGGCGGTGCTTGTGTTTTAATGGCCCCAGAGAGGATATTGCCCCCTGCCTCAGTGAGGGGAGCTCTCCTGAGTCAAGTGACTTTGATGGGCTGCCCCCTGAGCCCGATGCTTCTCTGGCATGGGAATGGGAGGCAGAGGCCCTTGTGAGGTGAGGAGAGGGATTTTGTGTGCGGCCCTATTGTTCCCAGCCTCTCTTCCGGTGTGCCAAAAAAAAGAAAAGCCCCGGAGTCTCCTAATGTGCGGCACACAGAACAATACGACTCAGTTCACCCCGGTCTGTCCGGGACAAAGGAGATCTTCTGCAATCCCGTCCAATCTGTTGACGGTGTCCGCCTGATGTTTTAATCCGTCCTGATAAAACCACAAAAAAAAACAAAAAAAACTTGCATTCCCGACGTGCACGCATCTCTGCACACTAAAGTGGGACTAAGTGCTCGAGGAGTCGGTCGCTTGTTGTCGGGACTTCGCTGCAAAGGTCAAAAAGTTAACTGAAAAAGAAGTCCGAAATGTGAATCAAACGAGAAAGCTTTTAAAATGAAGTATACTTCGGCTGTAGTGTTTTCAGTCTCGCTGACTCGGAGGTGTTCATTTGGAAAGACTCGAGGATCGGCCATGAGTTAAACTTTTACTGAACGGAAGCTGCCGATGACTGAGACTCCCTTTTTGTTTTTGTTTTTTCTTGCGCTGTAACACAAATAAAAGATTGACCGTATAAATTGAGACGCCTCTTTATCTGCGCGTCTCCTTTTTTTTTTTTTTTTGAGTGAACAGAGAATGTGCTACAGACATCTCACTCAGTAAACATGTGCATCATTATCCATTCATCGGGACGTATTGTTTGTTTACTGTGGCCCCATTTCCAGAGAGCCCAAAATCAGGCCGGTGGAGTGGGAAGCCCCGAACAAAGGCCTTTCTTCCCCACCCGCCTGGGCCTCAGAAATGCTCACCACTCAGCCGGCACAGAGCCTTTCACCGGGCTTTTGGCCGCTCATGAGTGACAGTTGAATCACCGAGAACTTTTCCCAAGTACAGGAGCCGGGGTGACTACACTGTAAAAAAAAAAAAAAAAGATTCTGCAAAATTCAGACGCAGGGATCGTTAACAGCTGAAGTTTTGTACTCGAGAGATGTAGGTAGGAATGTGTCCAGGATTTGTTTGAGTTTCAGTTAGTATGAGAACATACACGTGCATACGTAGCCTTTCTTCTAAGAGGTTTACCTCAAAATGTTTTCAAGATTTATGTTTCATGAATCCATCAAAGAGCCTGTGAAATGGACCTTTTTAAAGTCACCGTGGATTTGAACTTTGGTGCACACCTAGAAGTTTAAAGAAATACCGGCGCTGTCCAACCAAAACCTCAATTTTCTGCACATAGTGGCTGTAGACCAACAGTTTGGGGGGATAGTTTATCGCTTTTTTAAGTTGTGCTGGTGGGTGAAATGTATTACCTGTAGATGGAACCTGTACAGCTGTTTTCCCGTTTTCAGTCTTTATGCTAAGCTAAGCTAAACTGTGAGGGCAAATCCAATTTAGTTCGCGAAATCCTTTACTTACCGAGCAGATTTATAGTTTTGATATTCTTACAATAAACCTAAAGGCCCATTCAGTTTTTTCTGTTTACAACGTATTTATCGAAATATCCAAAAGTACAGGTTTCAATTTCTATCCATTTAGTACGTCCTTCTGAGCTTCTCTCTAAGGACAACATTGAAAATATCCAATCTGTCCTTGTTGTCTTGTGTTGTGCATATTACAGTAAAAAAAAAGAAGAAATTACACATAAAAATAGCTGTAAACAAAATCAAAATTCACCAAGTACATTTCTGCTGCAGTATCATGCTTTTCCAACAGGCTGATCCCCTAACTACCTTTAGGACAAATGAGTCTACCGCGCCACCGTAACACCAACCCATTCTTGAAAAGTACAACAAATGTAAATAAATGGTCACGGCTGGATTACAGGCAAATAGCCCAGGGGGGGGGGGCAGATCCCCAAACTAAGGAAATAATGAAATTTTATAGCCATGTATAATGGGGCTGATTAGGGGCCCCAAAGACAAACATTTGCTCTTGTACTTTGTTTTAGGACGGTAATCCGACAATGTAGCTGGAATTGCCTCAACACATGAAAGTAAAATCTATGACCCTGAACCTCTCCTCTAGCGCCACCTTGGTTCTGATTGTGTAATGCATTACGGCCTCTCTGAGCTGCAAGAGAGCTTTAAAACTTTTAGTGTTGTTTCTAAGACAAATCGCTGCAACAGCAAAAAAAAAAGGATCCCCACTTTTACTTTTTGCATTGTTAGATCAGAGAATAGCTGCTGACCAAAACACACACACACACACACACACACACACACACACACACACACACACACACACACACACACACACACACACACACACACACACACACACACACGCAGTACCTGACGAAGTAAATCTGACGAAAGCGTAGTTTTACAGTGCGTGGACGAGTGCTGTTGTGTGGAGGGCCAGGCCCAGCTGCATTGCTGGGAGGTCCGTCCATTGTCTGAGCCGCATAAAGGCAAGGACGAGCTGGGGGACAGGGCTTTACAACTCAGCCCAACAAGCTGCTGCAGAGCGCACGCACACACACACACACACACACACACACACACACACACACACACACACACACACACACACACACACACACACACACACACACACACACACACCGACTGACCGTGTCATTGAAGCATCAAGAGAGAGCTGGTGTGGTTCCTCTAAGGTAAACGAGACAAAGACGCACAATCACCACACGTTCAATTAAAACGTGAATTCCAACAAATCTCACTCATACGTGTAAAAAAAAAAGAAAAAATCAACTTCGGGGGATAAAACGTTGCACGTATGTGGAATTATTAGCGTCTTTTCTTTCTCGTCTTCGAGCGATATTGATTCATCACCTCGCTTCTTCAAGAACTCTCCTCCACAGTAGCTGTTTTGAACACTCGGCGTGAGTGGGAACGAGGCCGTGACACAATTCGGCAAATTAGTGTCGAACAGCAGGAAGGAAATATCAGGTTGTTTAGTTCCCGATGTTTAAGGTCTCTACAATCCTTTACGAGGTGAAATCAGATTTTGGGGGTAACATTTTTGGGGAACAAAGAAGTTGCAGGGAGATAAATCCAGGGGGCGGGGCAACGGAAGCCATGGCGCCACGCCTCAGAAGGTTCCCAGTGGAACTCGGTGTTGACAGTCTGACTCTGGGGGACGAATTCACGGTGACACAACTCCCGCCAACGTCAAAGAAAACCCCCACCTGGTGTCTCCTGACCCGACGCGCCTTCTTCTTCGGTCTCAGGCGGTGAAGCTCCGCCCCCTCTTTGAAACCTTTAACGTCACTCAAACACCTCGCCCGACTCGTCGCTTCATATTTTGAGGAAGTAAAAAAGGAGCTGAAATGAGTAATATCAGATTGATGATCATTTAAAGGTACCCAGTGGAGCGTTTAACCAACAGCAGAGCTTCAGAGTATTTATTAAAGCATGTTTGTTAAAGCTTAAGAAAACATCAACTGTGTCCTTTTGAAAAATTTAGAAAAATGAGTTTGCTTACAGGTAAATTCCACAGGGCACCTTTAAATCATCGTCGAGCATAATTACAGCAGGATGACAGCTGACAGGACACGTTAGACTATTTTTTTTTGAACCCTCAGGGTTTCACTCATCATAAACTGGGAAATCTGAGTTCCCTACTTTCATAATTGTTACCTGACGCCTGCGGCAACATGTTTATAGAAATCAAACACACTTTTATTGTGTTCGAAAAAATAAATCAAATGTCATAAATGTAACGTTTGTTGTACTATTTATAACAGGTGGCGTTACTTGTTTGCTTTTTATCCCTCGAATGTACACGTTGTGTTTTCGTGTAGTTTGGAGATCTGAGGAAACCGAAAAAGACTCCGGAGGCTTTTTTAAACATTTCCACTGTGAAACGATGCAAAACGACAACTATGAATCGTAATGAGGGAACAGGTTGTACTCCGAAATACACAGTAGATTTTAATTATCATTTCATTTTTTTCCTCTTTCCTCCGCGACGCGCTGAGTTAATTGTTTTACTAAATCTTTGCCACTGATTTTTTTTTTTTTTTTTTTTTTTTTTTTTTGGATCATCAAGCTGGCGGCACATGACGCATCGTCGTTGTCCAAAAACCTGCTCTCGATTTTATATTTAACAAAAAGGACGAAGAGGAAACACGGTGCCGCTGATATTCTTTCAACCTTTCCCGGTGTTTTTTTTTCCCCTCTCTTGTCACATTATTGTTTTGTGCGCGCCCACAAAGCTCAGGTGATGCATGCGGCGTGCATCCCCGTGGCCCGCTTTCTGACCTGAATGCACAACGCGATGGATCAGCCCCGCCGCTAATAGCGCGCAGCCCGGCGCCTGTGGCCTTTACAGTGTGCGCAGAATAAAGTTCAGGTGTCAGTAGTTCAACTGATTTATAATGGCGGAGCGGGCCGTGATTAAGTGCTGATGTCACGGGGATTCCTCACCGCTCATTTGGGGGGAAATCAAGTAGTTTGTATCCAAACAAGATAAATGGGCCACTGGCTGCCTGTAACCTTTCTCATGTGCGTGTTCCCTCCAATCATGTGCCACTGCTCCTTGGCTCTGAGCTGACTTTATTTATAGCCAGCCTGCTCTCTGTGTGTGTGTGTGTGTGTGTGTGTGTGTGTGTGTGTGTGTGTGTGTGTGTGTGTGTGTGTGTGTGTGTGTGTGTGTGTGTGTGTTTGTCTCTGTTAAGTAGCGAGGAAACACAGTTGTTGTTCTTCTTACTTCAGTTTTTTTTTTTTCCTGCGTCGGCTCACCTGTTTCTTACTCGGTGCCCAAGGCTGCTTCACTAACTGGGCAGAGCAGGCAGCTGCCCGGCGCCCCATGGGTCCGGAGGCCTCGGGTCTGCTCCATATCATTTGGCTCTGTACATAATTTGATTAAGAAAAACAAAAAATAATAATAATATTAGAAATTTGCTGTGCATAGTAGAAACTCTAACCTTGCCTCGTAGGGGGAACCAGGTGTCCAAAGGAAAATTTTTATATAAATCTATATTGAATTAATGTAGTATAATGTGTTGGAATCAAATCACTCCCCATTTTTTTCACGTGATGAAACCTCCTCGGTTTGTTTTTTAATGCACCCGGAGATCCAAAAGGTTCCCGGTCAGAAGTCTGTTTATGTGGACCGGCCACCATGTGGAGCTCATACTCAACGTAAGCACGAAGCCCCCTGATAATTAACTTTATTCAAACAACGTGGCTCCTCGGTGCTGACACAACCACAGAAGTTGAAACCGCACTGCTGGTTTTAATGGGTAATTTAATTGAATTATGACGATGTTGCACTTTTTATTTGATTTATTTTGGAACAAACGGCAAACTATTACAGCCAACTCGACACTTTTTAATGTTTTCAGTTTTTGGAAGATGAATAAGAGAAAATGTCAGTTTACGAACTGATGTAACAAACCAGGAATTCTGTTTACTGCTTTTTCCCAATTTAAATTAATTAACAGTCTTATATGATGTATTATTAACCCATTAAAAGAGTAGTGTGAGGCTGCAGCCAGAAACAATATAACATTTAAAAATGACTATTATCGGCCCGCGAAGTCCAAATAAAACACATTTAAACATGTACAAAATAAAAACATGATTTACTGTAATTGAAAACCACGACACCAGGAACTATTCACCTGAGAAGCTGGTCGAATTTTTGTTATTTGTGCTTTAAAAAAAACAAAAACATTTTTTTTACTTTGGCTTGTGGATTGATTTTTAGTTATGGATGCACACATTAGGATTTTTACATTGACAGCAAAAAGGATCATTTTTGCTTCATCACCTGAAAACTGTGTGGGATAATTTTCAAATTAAAACTTCAGAACAAGTCAAAATGATCTGAAAAAAAATTAAAAAAAAATAAAAACGTCCTTGAAAGTTGTCTGATTGCTTCCCCGGCTTCAAATATTAAAAATTGCTTACGCTGCAGCTTTAAAACCACAACGAGCAGCTATTAAACGCCGCGTGCAATCAAATGTAGAGAAATGTGCTTTAATACTATATTTATATTTATATTTAAATGAAAGCGTTGTAAAACTCACCCATTCAAAGTCGGCGCAGATCAAACGAACAGAAGACGACGACTTGCGGACAAAAGCGAAGTTTCTCTGACGTTTTATCACATGAACAGAAGCTTTTATCTCATTTTTCCATCTTTTTGTATTTGTAACATAAACATCAGCTATCGATGACTTCAGTGTAGGCCGACATTACATCATTCTATATGAAGTAAACGGGTAAATGCAGTTTCCATCTTGTTCTTCGATATATAAAAAAAACCCTCCTTTTTACAAACATGTATGACTTTTGGAAATATGCAGCAGTGCAGGTTTATTGAACCGTAATATCAAGTGATCCAAAAGGGAAACTTACTGGGGGCTTGTTGGCTGTACTGAATACTGGCCATCAGTTATAACCACGGACTGGATATAAAAGAGTTCGTAGCTTCAGGTCTGTAAAATGGTTCCGATCCAGCAGTGTCTTCAGCTGCAATACCAGCGAGTGCCACTAGAGGTCGGCTCCAAAAAGCCTCCGGCTCCATAGACTCCCATTCAACTTCTCTCATCAAATCCAAAGTGAATAAAATGTGTCCATCAGTTCTCTCGGTGTTGTTAGCTAAAGTCACTCCTTCTTCTTAGTTTTCTGGAGGTCCATCTGAAAATAATCCCTCATTCATTAGAAAAGAAGATTCAAGAAGACCTGTTTTTGGGGGCGTGTCTGTTTGATTGACAGGCCTGTGGTGCAGTCAGGTTACAGCTATCGGTGGGCGGGACGTAGTATCGTCAGGTTTCCAATCAGATCGGTCAGATCCACCGCTGGCTCCTCCCCCAGCTCATCCAAATATGGTCACTTCCTGCTCCAAACCGCTCCGAACTAGCAAAGATGGTGACGGACAGAATCCGAACTCGAGTCTTCGTAACGGCCGTTCACGAACCAACTGGAGATATTTACAATTAACTTTACGTCTCTTTCATTTTGAGAGACATTTTTATGTGATGTCACTAACCCACACACGCGGGGTTTCCCTGATCGTCCCCCTGTTTTTCTGTCGCCAAGGTTACCCACATAGATCATCTCTGACTTCATATAAAGACAGCGGGCCACCTGTTCAATAACCCTGCAGAACCCGTCCAAGGAAATGTTCTGATGTCAGAATGCTGGTTAAAATCTCTGGGGTTTTAAAGCATAGTGTATACAGCTCGCTCATGTCTCCAGTAAACACCACTTCCTGCTCATATTTTTCACAATAAAAGTATTTTCCTTCTGGATCTCCCAGGTGTTCCTAATAAAGCGCCACGTTAGTTTACAAAGACGTGTTTGAGTCCTGTTGTTAAGGAAATTCATTCTTTCTCAAAATGTGAGAAGTTTGGGAATAACCTTGTTGTGTGCAACTTTTAAACCGCCGGGGGGCGACTCACTTCTCGTCCAAAAATAGCGTTTCTGCCGTCGCGAAGATAAACGTCTCGTCTTTCAAGGGAGTTGAACTCGCATGCTTATCTGATGAAGCCGACGGTGAATGGAGCTCGGCGACCTTTGACCTTTTCATCACCTACAGTACATTTTTACCCACCGTGGTAGAGGAAGCAGCTTCCCTGACGATGATGCGCTCGGGTGGATGAAGATTTTTCAGATGACACGTTTGTAGTTAAAAGTGACACAATGATAAAAAAAATTAAAATGTGTTGCAGTTATTTTGCTTTCTTTGATTTGATTAGTTTATTTGTCTGATATTATATTTTGGTTTGCAGAAAGGTGTTTGCAGCGACGTGTTTCGTACTCTGCCACATTTTGCAGGTGTTTTCTTTATTTTTGAAGATTAATAGAAGAATTCATGGAGACACACAGCACAGTGGTAATTTATAGGACGGGGGGAGATAGTGAGTAGTTTCGTCCAATACTTTCTATCAAAATAGGCTGAATTCCTCCTTTATTAATTTGATTATACAGGTAAAAATGCAGCTTTGGGCAGCTCAAGGCTCTGATTGGCCGATTGTGTGCGCTCCGTAATAGTAGCGTTGTACTCAGAGTTAATTGCTAATTACTTCTATGACTGATGACGTCGTCGTTCTTTGTAGAAAAATCGCATAACTTCAGTCCCTGAAATGTGAACTATGTAGAATGCAACTGCAGGATTTAACGCGTAAAACTCTATTTGATGAGCAGTAGTTTGAGTTATGATTTGATATTGAACTATTTGCGGGAGTTTGTCATATTTGTAAAATTCACGCGATTTTTTTTTTTCCCACCAAAAATTTCGTCGGCAGAAGCTTTGCTAAAAATATGACGGCATAAAGTGAGTCTTTATAAACAAAACTCGTTTTATTAACAAAAATAACTCGTCATCACCAAAACAAACTTTGTGCACCGGAGGAAGTGGGGGAAAAAACGGTTGTGGGGGGGTTGCGGAAAATTTTGCCTTCACAATAAAGGTTTTTAATGAAATGCTTATTATCAAAGGAAGTGATTACATGTTAAAATAGTTTTATCCACACGTCCAGTTGTAAAACGTCTCTGTTTGTTTCATCCAGCAGGTCTATGTGTTGAATGAACATGAATTAAACAGCATCTAAAGCTCTTATTTTGAAAGGCTGATGTAGTTTTGAGTTCTTTTGTAACGTTTACCCCAATAGACCCAAAATATTTCTGTGATGTGTAGCATGTTTATTATCACAGGAAGTGCCGACATATTTATTCCTTTATTAGGTAGTGCTATAAAAAAAAGAAAATCGCATTTTTCTTTCTCGATTTGCACTTTTTTTTTCCGAATTCCCGCAACTTGCGCCAAAACTTTTTATATTGAAATCTCCGCAAATCTGCCAAAAAAAACAAAACAACAACAACAACAAAAATCATTTCTTATTTTCAATTGCAACAATCACAAAAAGGAACTTGCCCAATCCTGGAGGGACTGAGTTGTTGCACATTCATACTCATTCAGGTTTTGGACATCACACCAACATATGGAAAGACTTTGTCTCTCGCTGTGAGTAAAACTATCTGCAGCCAGTCAAACACCTCACTTTAAGAAAAAAAAATAAAAAAAATAATTTAATACTCCCTCGCAGCTTAAAACAAAACCCAAACCGTTTCCCAGATCTCACCTTGACAGACAGGGAGGAGAGCTCATTTAATCCAATCCAGCCATTACCGTGTCTGCAGGAAAAGGGAGGTGGGGGTGGGGGGGAGGAGGAGAAGAAACACCGCTTCATTATCCTCCTTCCCGGGTGACAAATCCTCCCTGAACGGAGGCGAATGTAAAAGTTTCCCAGGGACACGCCGGGGCTCCTGCTCTATTTAGATATATAGTGAAGTGCTGTCAGGAGGCTGGGGTGGGGAGGGGGGGGGGGGGGGTCCTGTATTTAGCGTGTTGTGCGCTGCGGAGCTGGGTACTTGTGGGGAAGAGGGTGGAGGAGGGTGGTGTGTGGTGGGGGGGGGGGTGCTTGCCCAGGCTCTTCTCTCTCTCCAGGCAGCTGTCAGCGGAGAGGTGGCATTTCCTGGTCGAACGCTGACAGAGGCTGTCGGCAGGCGGCGGGGAGCAGCGCCGGATGACACCCTGTTTATTCTCAGATGACACCCTGTTTATTCTCAGATGACACCCTGTTTATTCTCAGATGACACCCTGTTTATTCTCAGATGACACCCGGGCCGAGGACGGGTGTCATCGCCATTTTGATTCACCTGGCAGTGTGAAAACTTCCCCTCCAAACATCACGCCGATGAAGTCTTTGTAGACGACACATAACCGGAATAATTGAGGGGGAGTTCCAGAGAGTGTGTGTGTGTGTGTGCGTGCGTGTGTGTGTGTGTGTGTGCGTGTGCGTGTGTGTGTGCGTGTGCGTGTGTGCGTGTGTGCGTGTGCGCGTGCGCGTGCGTGTGTGTGCGTGTGCGTGTGTGTGTGTGTGTGTCATCCCACCACGAGTAGCATGAAACTAACACGCATGCACAGCAGAGCCGGAGAGAGAGAACATATTTTCTCACTTAGATCCACCCACACATTCAGTGTAAAAAATCTGTCCCAGATTTTCTGCACCCCCCCCCCCCACCCCGGAGAAAAAAAAAGAAACACGAAGTGGAAACAAAAAAAAAAAAATTCTCCATTTAAAATAAAGCTGTAGATTTGATAAATGTAGTATATCCTGGAAATACTCACAGAGAAGGGGAGGGGGGACGGGGGAGGGGGGCTGTCTAACACCTGTCAGTGTCAGACAAAATGACCACGGCAGCCAATCAGAGCGTGCGCTGAGGATAAATATAAAGTGCCGGAGGGTTAAAACCATTTTGGGGTTTTCTTCCTTGTTATTTATGATCAGAATATCGTTTTTAATGTCACCTCGAGTTCACCAACCGAAGGTCATCTCCGCTTCGTTACAACGATGTCGGCTTTCCATGGAGATGTCGCTGAATTACACTTTTGGACTTTATTTTCATCCCTTTTTTGGCCGTCGTTTGTGTTGAATGGAGTAACGAGGTATTTACCGGGTTAACAGCTGAGATCGGGAATCACAGCGACGTTACAGCAGCAAAGTCCAGCAGTAGTCCGCGTGTCTCCGCCCCTCAAACGTGACCCGAAGTAATGTTTCGTAAATCGGCGCCTCTTGTTAAGTTCAGTGTCTTCAGCTGCAATACCAGCGAGTGCCACTAGAGGTCGGCTCCAAAAAGCCTCCGGCTCCATAGACTCCCATTCAACTTCTCTCATCAAATCCAAAGTGAATAAAATGTGTCCATCAGTTATCTCGGTGTTGTTAGCTAAAGTCACTCCTTCTTCTTAGTTTTCTGGAGGTCCATCTGAAAATAATCCCTCATTCATTAGAAAAGAAGATTCAAGAAGACCTGGTTTTGGGGGCGTCAACAGCCAGCTCCATTACGGTCCCATCCTACGGAGACGCGGCCTCTGCTTGTTTTGCACTAATCAATACGTTAAACAGTGAAAGGTTTTTGTCTTTAAACGTGTCAAACGTGGGAAATGTGAGTTTAAGGCGGCCGCTGCGTCCTCGGTGAGCTACTTTTACAACTTTTCCCCGTCGTGTGTTTGTGTGCGCGTCTTCCCATCGGAGGCTTCGCTCCCACTAATTGGTCTTAATTGTTGGTAATACCCCCGCCTCGTTTTCCTTTAGGTCACCCCGGCGTGCGGCCGAGGAGATGCCTTTTTTTTTTATTGATGTGACAGCGCTAAATTGAGAACCTTTGGCGGAGTGTCAAAGCCTAATTAATCACTCTAATTTCATCTCTCCACGCGTCCTCGGCCATCGAGCGAATGTGATCAGAGGGGAGAGCCGTCTCCGCGTCGGGCCGAGCCTCCTCATGCTAATTAGCCGCTAGCCCTGAGATGGAGTGGGCCCCCGGGGTGAGAGGCGAGGGGGGCTGAAGCCGGCCGAAATGACCACGTAATGACCGAGGGAGCGGGGAATCGCAGTCCAGCTCGTTTTCATTATGTATTACGTTCAAGTTGTCCGACGCTCTTCTGTCTGCCGCGGTAGACGGCAACAAAAAAAAAAGAAAAAGGACCTCAGTTCAAAAAGATGGAAACGGAGCCGTGACTCGTCCGGCAGCTTCGTCTGATCTGATTCTACAGATGAGGTGATTTATCCCGTTTGTATGAACATGAATTTGGGGAATTTTTTTTCTTTCTTTTTTTATATGACCGAGCAGCTGACCAGGTTGATTTCAGCGGGATCTCAAAAAGCACGATATAATAGTATAATTATTATATATAATAATATTATATCATATAATAAACCACAACAAAAAAACTTTAAACTTGAACTCTTCAGGGCTGAATTATTTGTTTTTGTGAATCCGTACGTCCAATTTAGTAAAGTCGGCGCTGATTTCCGCAAAAACACGACATTCATTGAACATATCGTCACTGAACTAAACATGTGACGCGCTGAGCAGGAGATTTACGGGACGCTAACCCAGCAAACCTGAAATAGCACGTTGGGTATAACATTAGCACGATATTTAGTCGTGGATGGAAATTAATTTAGATTCCCACATACCTCCTTTTTCTTTATTTATTTTTTGGTACCAAAAATATTCCATATTTTCAGTGTTCCCATCAGGACTTTTTATGATTGAGTTTCATATCTGAACGTGGCCAGTTTTACCAAACAAACGTACATTATTTAAAAAAAAAATTTATTAATTTTTTTTTTTACCAAAAGTGAAAGCAACGAGCTGGAAAACTTAAATTTGTAATAAGTCAATCACGATAACGTAAAATAACCAGTCAAACACGTGTGAAGCGTTCGTGAAGACACGGCGATGGCGCGTTAATTAGGTGGCTGGTTGTGATTAATAACATGTTTCAGCCGTGTCTGCAGCCCTTTTATTTATTTTTTGGGATCCACCCCCCCCCCCCCCACCAACACCCCCCACCCTGTTCAAAGGAGAAAATCCAGAATATTTAGAGGGCTGCTCTGATGCTGAGATTTGGCACCGTTCCTGCATATTAAAGTTTACAGGGCCCAGTGTTTTCTATATTGCCTGTCATGTGTTGTTAAGACTGGCCTCTCTCTATTAAAGCCTTCATCGCACCACTTTATACGAGTGTGCGGGTACATCTGGCCGACGTATTTTGGCGTCCCCCCCACTCCACCCTCCGTCCCCCCTCTGTAGATTTTGGCACAGACACCTAACATGAGACCTAAAAGCCCCTCGGCACCGAGCCCGCCTGGCACCCGCTCCCCTGGGAAAGCTGGGAGAACAGGCCGAGAGTCAGGACGGGTGTGTGTGTGTGTGTGTGTGTGTGTGTGTGTGTGTGTGTGTGTGTGTGTGTGTGTGTGTGTGTGTGTGTGTGTGTGTGTGACTGACCCTTGCTCTACTTACTGTCTGTTGCTTGTAATGGTGCTGATCCAGGAATTTAAGCCTCTTCTGCTATTTTGTAAGTAGCTGTAAGTGGTTTTTGCGTCACTCGGCAGAAGTGTGCCAAGCTAAATGCCTGAAATGCAAATGTGTGGCTCCGGTTCCACGGTGAATAAATCAGATCCCAGAGAGAAGACTGTTAGTTAAGAGGGTCGATTTATGCGATTCCTAAACCCACACCGACGCAGTGAAGACTCATGATGGCGAGTCGTAACTATTAGCTTTTAATTGCTAATTGTTTATGTTTTTTCCTGGTCGTCCTTCGGTCCGTCTCCTTCTCGATATCTCGGCAACGTCTCGAGGGGATTTCTTCAAATTTGGCACCGACGTTCCTTCGGACTAGAGGATGAACTGATAAGACTTTGGTGGTCAAAGGTCACTGGGAATTGGCAAAAAAAAAAAAGGCGTTTGAAGCTACAACTCGCGAATCACCCGATAGGAATATTTTCGGATGCTGAATGTGTGACGCTAATCTCGGGCATCCACCTTAAAACGATGCTGATTGCAAAGCATTTTAGTATTTGAAGCAACTTCACTACATATGTTATTGGAGTCGGGACAGATATGGATGGAAACTGCAACTTGAGTTGTACTTGATTAGTCAGAGGGATGCAACAGCAAAGGCGCCAATTCTAGTTTCTTTTTCCTTTAAAAAATTTGGATCTGACCGATCTGATCGGAAACCTGACGATACTACGTCCCGCCCACCGATAGCTGTAACCTGACTGCACCGCAGGCCTGTCAATCAAACAGACACGCCCCCAAAACCAGGTCTTCTTGAATCTTCTTTTCTAATGAATGAGGGATTATTTTCAGATGGACCTCCAGAAAACTAAGAAGAAGGAGTGACTTTAGCTAACAACACCGAGAGAACTGATGGACACATTTTATTCACTTTGGATTTGATGAGAGAAGTTGAATGGGAGTCTATGGAGCCGGAGGCTTTTTGGAGCCGACCTCTAGTGGCACTCGGTGGTATTGCAGCTGAAGACACTTCTGGATCAGAACCATTTTACAGTCCTGAAGCTACGAACTCTTTTATATCCAGTCAGTGGCAGGCTGTCCTCTAGTGGACACTTGGCTAAAACACCCCCCAAAAAATTATCATCATTACGAAATAAAACATGCAGAAACGTTGTTTCGACCCTCTTGACGTCACATCTCCTGCTTTAGTTTCCATTTCTATAATGAAAAAAAAAGTGAACATCACATCTGGATCGATGGCTGAGCCGTCTTAGCGCTACGCTGACAGACAGGTAGGCGGCAGGCCGTTGGAGAAGCCGTAAAAAAAACAGATTTAAAGACCGAAGCTGGAGATCGAGTTGGTTTTTAAAAAAAAAAAAAACCCGTCAGATTTTGTAAAGCCGTTGAACCCCCACCAGCTGCTCTGGAAAATCCTTAATACACAGTTTATTGTCCTTAGAATAACAATTTCTGGGAAAATAAAAACACAAGCATCCATTAACACACAGTAAATTTTCAGTTATGAGCCGAGTCGTGTTATTTCTCTCTGCAACGCTTGCCAAGGCTCTTCCTTTCCCTGTAATTACTGGATCAAATTCACATCACACATTAACATGAAGCAGGCGGGCCAAATATGTTTTATTCCAACACTGAGAATTTATAGGCTGAACTATGTTTTTGTCCTTTATATCGCGGCTGAGGATGCAGCCCGGCCAACACAACACATCCGTATGTTTGTTTGACCCCGCCGATTTCCTGGAGTGAGGCCTCACCAGCGCACACACACACACACACACACACACACACACACACACACACACACACACACACACACACACACACACGTCATATTCCTGTGTAGAGATGCGGTCAACGCTCTGGACACGAGACGCTTTGTGTTTCGTGTCCTCAGACTCTCACCAGCGTGGAGATAATTACCCAGCATGCACTCTGCACCTGGACTCCTCTCTTCTTCTTCTTCTTCTTCTTCTTCTTTCAATGTTTTTTTTTATGGACACTCATTTCTAATTACGCTCTGCGGGGGAAGTTAAGGTCTGTTTTTAATCATTCATGTTTTGCTTACAAAGTGTAAAGACTGCTGTTCTCCAGACCTCCAACAACCCGCCGCACTCCTTGTTAAACTTCCGTGTTGGAACGAAGCGTAAACTGATATATAAGTGGGAAAAAAACAATCTTCCCCTTACCTTTATGATCAGGCAGCCATGATTTTTTTTTTTTGTGCTTCAGCAGAACGAAGAAAAGCTGCTCATGAAAAGAGTTGGGTTTTTTTTTTTGTGGTTTTTTTTAGGATTACACTTTCAGGAAGGCTGCCAGCTACTATCGCGCTCCGCTTCTGGCACAGACGCTCGTTTAAAACGATCGTGGAAGTGAAGTTGTTTTTCAGAAATATTACTTTTTAGTGCCACGTTTTAGTGCGGGGGAAGAGGGGGGGCGGGGGGGTTGAATGGAAAACAGCCCTTTTATGAAATAATCAAACGTAATGTGCTCAGAGAGCAGGTTGCAGCCCACACACACACACACACACACACACACACACACACACACACACACACACACACACACACACACACACACACACACATCTATATATCTATACACACACACACTTCCTGCTGTGTATGACATATTGACTTCTCTGAGTCCATCTTGTGTACGACAATGTCTAAATATAAAGTATGATTGAATCTGAAGGTCTGCTGGTGATTTGCTGTCATCCTTTCATGACGTTAATATATTTCTACTTTGATTTCACTTGATTTTCTAATCAAATCATCATCGACAACTGCCTCGTCTACTTTTAAGATACGTGCTGGTTTCCTTCAATTCCCAGGATTCCTTGTGCTCCCGTGTGAGATGGGTTACTGTAGAAAACCGGCTGCTCTCTCAGTAACTACCCAGAATTTATATTTTAATAATAACTTGCAGGTTAAAAACATTTCGTTCAGTATTTTGTTCGATGTTTTCTTCAGTGTTAAAAGGAAGTCGTCTCGTGTTGCTTCCCGACTGTCGGATGTTAATAATCATCACTAAGATGGTCTTTTATGTCATATTTGGTGATTACAGAGTTGTAAATTCTTACGACACGTTGGCACTCGACCAATCGGAGCGCGCCGTCTCTGTGACGTCATTAGGAAGGAGGAGCCAGGGTCATTTTACAGATGTGACTAAACATGTTGCCGTTGACGACGAACTAAGCGTTGATTATACAGGGAGGACAAACGAAAGCGTCCGATGTGTGTGTGGTAAAAAAGAAAAAGTAAAAACACCTGCGTCCTTATTGGTCAGCATCACGACCACGTTACGGAAGCTGTCACGTGATTGGAGGAGACAAAACGAGTCTGAAATCGTCTTTTCTTAACGCATCAGAGACGTGTCATCGCTCGTCGTCCCGCTCATTTTTTTTTTGGTGTCGTTTGTTTTAAAACCCGTCGGAGCTCCTTCCTTTTCTACGACTGTCCTCTCCGTAGATATTGTACGCACCCCTCCCCCTCCACCCCCGAGCTGTCCCAGGTCTCTTCTGTCCCACCTCCCGTCCAACCGCTGCTGAAGACGGGGTTTAGCCAGATAAATAAAAACTTGGATTGAATTGTATATAAATTATGAAAGAGGACGGATAAAGGAAACCCGTGACAGAGATCCTACGTCTGCTGCTTCATGCAGCTGGAAGCCTCGGTCGATCCTTCCTCCTCGTCTTCCTCCACGCTGTCAACCGATCAATAAACCAAACCGAGACAACGGCCACTTCAATCCGAGCGCCCGGCTGACGGAGCCCCGTCGTCCCTCCATGACATCCCGTCTTTACGTCATTTTTTCTGTCCCGACCTTTCACTGTTTTTTATTTAAAATAAAATCTGCAGCATTTCCATCAACTAAAAAAATAAAAAATAAAAAAAATGTGTGACTTAAAAAGAATAATTACAAAAAAAAAAAAAGGAATGAGCAGGGATGTAAGATGTCCAAAACGAGAAGCAGAAATGCACGAAAAAAAGACCTAGATGAGTTTTGTGTCCTCTCGTCCTCTCGTTCGTCCTCTCGTTCGTCCTCTCGTTCGCCCTCTCGTCCTCTCTCTTTAACTCTGTTCCCCTCTCAGCTCCGGTTTTAGAGGCGTCGCCTCAGATCGTCTTCTGCCCAGAATAAAATAAAATAAAATAAATAAAAAAAAGAAAAAAAAAAAAGCGTTTGCAGCAGTTTGAGAGCTTTTATATTTCTGGGACGTTACGAGGTTTCGTGTTTCACCTCCTCAGTCACAACTTCTTCTCCAGCACACGCACATACGTGTCCACCTGAACACGTCAGTCACCCAACGGCCCCCTGGGAAAAAGGACACCTGCGATAATTCCACTTATTGTTATTTTTGTATCTTTAATACTAATATCGAACCCTAACAGGAGATCAAAGGATCATTAAAGTTTGGCTTGATGTTGTTTCGACTCTGACGAAAGCAGGAAACACGGCTGAAAGTGTTTGATCTTTATCCAACAAGTAGATAACAGACGAGGTCCTCGTTGTAGTTCAGATCAGATCGAGGTCCTTGGAAGCAGTTCGTCGTCGTGCGTTTCATTCCTCCGAACGTCTTCGGAAATGAAAGGCGTCGCGTTCGGGAGCCGACTCGTGTCGGAGAAGACGTGCTGACGTGGTGAAACCTGAAGTTTCTGGAGTCGAAGACGTCGTGATTGTTTTTGTCACCTGAAGTCAAGTCGACGTCCAAATCGAACCGTCGCGTTTCAGCTTTTCAGATCGAGAACAGCAATTAGTTTACTTAAAAAAAATAAAAAACTAAAGCACAGCAGATACTGTACGTATGTGCCTACACACACACACACACACACACACACACACACACACACACACACACACACACACACACACACACACACACACACGCACGCACACACACAAAACACACACACACACACACACACACACACACACACACACACACACACACACACACACACACACGCACGCACACACGCATGCACACACAAAAACACACACACACACACACACAAAAACACGCACACAAAAACACACACAAATGCACGCGCACACACACACACACACACACACACAAAAACACGCACACAAAAACACACACAAACGCACGCGCACACACACACACACACACACACACACACACACACACACACACACACACACACACACACACACACACACACACACACATCCATGCGCACAAGCAGCAGAGCACTTCCGAGCGCTTTTGGATAAATTGACTGTACGGCACGTTGGCACTCGGAGGATATTGTAACCTGTGTTTTAATCTCAGATTTCCCTCCCCACCCCTCGTCCCCCCCTCCCCCCCAAACAAAAATTAAAAGAAAATAATTTTTTACAATCCTTCTAACAGTGACTCTTGTACAACAACATAAATACTGTGCTGGAAAAAGAAAACACAAAAAAACAACCCCCCCCCCCCCCCCGCCCCAAAAAACTAATTAAGCAGTTTCTTTTTTTCCCCTCCGCAGTCTCTTTCTGTAAACATTGATAAAAATGCAAATCAAGTCTCCTCAGTTCTTCGACAAGACAACAACATCAAAATAACAACAACTGCTCGGTCTGCGAGGCTTCGGCCGCCTCGTACGCAAACAGCCTCTAACGGACTCACAGGGAAAATCAAGTCTTTCTTTCTTTTCTTTTTTTTTTGTTTGTTTTTATGTCGTTTTTTCCTTCCTGTTTCTAATCCGGTTAAAGGTTTAGATCCAGAGTGGTGGTGGGGGGCGGGTAGAGGGAGGAGGAGGAAGGAGGGAGGAGGGAGGAGGTCCATCAGAAGAGGCTGGTCAGCGTCGTCTGCGACGGGCTCCGGCACTCGTGGACGTCCATGCCGCCCGGCACCGAGCTGAGCACGGAGGTGACGGTGGGCATGGTGGGGTTGGTCAAGTCCGTCAGGGTGGTGGGGGTGGAGGAGGGGCTCATGGAGGCGTTGGAGATCTCGGAGGCGGGGCCCGACGGCGTCCCGCCCGGCAGCGTGGAGCCGTCGGACGCCTTGTCCACGCCGGTGCTCTCCTGCCGCAGCAGGTTCCTCCTGAACTTGGCTCGAGCGTTCTGGAACCAGACCTGAAGGACACGATGGAAAAAAAACAGGTTGAACTCTGAAGAAAGAAAAAAACACAAACATACATTTATAAAAAATACGTCCCGGGGGGATCTTAAACGGTTCAGTTCAACTCGGACTAGATGTGCAGGGAGTGTTTTTAAGATATCAGTCTGTGAAGGTGGAAATCACCAAAATGCAAAAATCACTGCCATCTTAAAAAAATAAAAAATAAAAAAAGCCAACTACATATGCTGCGTTTTATGACCTTTTTCATAACTGCAAATTATGTCCTCAAAGAAAGATGTAGTTTTATCTAAAAAAAAAAAAAAAGAAGTCTTCAATCTGTTCATCTCACTTTATTTTATTTGTACTCGTTCAGACGAACTCGACCGTCACAGATGTTGCACACGATAATAAAATAGGACTTCTTGGTGCGCTGATAGAATATTAAGGCACGTAAAATAACCGCAGGACGATGCTGTGCCCATTTTTTTTCTTCCTCCCACCCACTTGAAGCTCTGGATAATCTACAGAATATCGTTTTAATTGGCAGCATTTCTTCCAATCAAAACAACGAGCCTCAGTTTATCACCGAGACCCAGTTTCTGCTGCCGAATTTCATAAACGTCATTTCTCGTTGCCGTTTGGTATTTCCACTCATTTCTGTTGCGTTTGGATTCGAGGCAGAAAACCTCCCGGCACATATCTCAAGAAACCACAAGGAAGCTGCAGATGAGGCTTCGTTATGTTTGGTGTAAATTAGTCGAAATGACCCTTTAAATATCAAATCTGGAGCTTGAAGTTTGTTCCAGAAACGTGTCGCACTGAACATCACGTCTGCTTTCCTTCCTGTCACTTCCTGCAGCAGGTAGTACAGCGTATGTGTATATATCTATATATCTATATATCTATATATAGATACACATATATACATAACAGGCTGCATCACCACACAAAGCGGCGCTGGTTAAAAACAGACACGCTGCAGCTGATTTTTGATCCATGAATGATGGAGGAGGCGGAGCCTCTGACTGGCGCTGCCTTTTAACCTCGAAGTTGCACTATTCAGTATTTTTGTGTGAGCAATGGTCATAGTGGGAAAAAAACAACCAAAAAACCCTCTCTGTTTTCTTCTTTGCGCTTTAGTGTCTTTCAGCGGGTTGTTTTGGTTTTTTTCTCGTCAGCGCCTTTTTACTTGTTCGTGCTTTCAGCCGGATTAGTTGGAAAAGCTCCACATGAACGAGTGTTCAGCAGCTGGAAGAAGCAGATTTGGTTCTCGGGAGTCGGTGGAGACCAAACACGGAGCTAAAAGCAGAAACGGACACGTTGACTCGACTGAAAGACGACTTCGAATGGAAGACGGACGTTTCTCCGATCAGCGTTAAGAGGACAGAATATATCAAAGCTGTTTTTACGTTGTTGCACATTTTCTCGTACTTTCAGTGCTGCAGCCAACGAAGCTTAAAGTACGTAGCGTTTCGTTTCGTACGCACGCAACCGGGACATTCATCGTAAAAGAAACGCGCCTTGAACTTTGACCTCGTATTCGTCGTAAAAACGAGCGGTTGCAAGTAGGAACGTCCTCACGCTTCAAATCTTCTCCTGCCGCGCTTCATCGTGCGGTAAGTTCAGGGAGGTCAAAGGTTAACGCCGGCTTTCACCCGGCTGTTATCCGAACAATCCTCAAACCGAAACTCTCGGTGTGCCTGAACGTCGGCTCGACCAATGACGGACGGAGAAAATGTCACATGACCGAAACAACGAATCAGAGACGGCGTTAAAAAAAACCTGTGTGTGTTTTTTGTTGTGTAGTTTGTAGGATTTAAGAGATTAAAATAATGATTTGGCCTCCTCGATGTCCACGTTATTTCCACCTCCCCCCCTCCCCCTCTGTTTGTTACCAGAGAGAGAGAGAGAGAGAGAGAGAGAGCGAGCGAGCGAGCATCTCCTGGTGTCTGTTTAAAGTCTGTTTGCAGATACTTCAGACTGCAGTCGAGGATAAAAGAACGCTTAGAAACACAAAGCGGGCCGGCGCTCTTCTGCTGTGGGTACAACTTAAAAAAAGAAGACAAAGAATCAAAAAAACTAAAAAAAAAGCGCCTTTACTCTTCACGGCAGAGGAAAGAAAGAAAGAAAGAAAGAAAGAAAGAAAGAAAGAAAGAAAGAAAGAAAGAAAGAAAGAAAGAAAGAAAGAAAGAAAGAAAGAAAGAAAGAAAGAAAGGCCGCAGACAAATTTTTCTTTGAATGTTTGCACATGAAAATTGGAGAAAATAATAATAACGGACCTGTGTGTGTGTGTGTGTGTGTGTGTGTGTGTGTGTGTGTGTGTGTGTGTGTGTGTGTGTGTGTGTGTGTCGGTTATTATTCTCATGTTTGCGGTGAAATGAACCGCTTCCTCCTCGTTTAGCCGAGGACCGGAAGGAAGCGACTCGTCGCTGCTCCTCCGAGTCCCCGATGCTCGTCTGTTTTCATTTTTCATAACTTTAAATTTTCCGATATCGAGAAAAAAAAAAAACAACTCCTCGTCTTGCACTCGGCGCCGAGCGTCGCGGTGACGAGCGTCGTGGGAACGAACGGCGGCGGGAGATTCGCTTCGGCTGCGATAACAGGCAGAAAAAAAAAAAGACAAAAAACTCCCAAACGCATCAAAGCAAAACGCCGCTTTGTTTTCTGCAAGCGCTAATTAAAGCAGCGGGACGGTTTCTTCTTCTTCTTCTTCTTCTTCTTCTTCTTTTTTTTTTTTCCTTCTCATAAAAAAAAACAAAAAAAAAAATCAAAAATTGGATTCAGAAACCTTTTTGTCTCCTCCTGATGATTCACCGTCGTCTTCTGTGGAAATCAAACACTCCTCTTCTTCAGTTTCATGAGTATTAACAGAGCTTTTAGTTTTTCATCTCATCCACTGGAACGCGGTACTTTATTTTTTTTTGTCTTTCATTCAGGTGCTTTTTTTTTTTTTTACTTTTCTTTTTTCATCCTTATATACGAACACACAACAACAGCCTGTTTTTTTTTCTGTTTAGTTTTTTCCTTCGACGCTGCTGATTTCTTCGAGTTTCTCTCTTCGACATGAGAAGATAGAGTAAGATGGTGGGGACGAGGGAAAAAACAACAAAAAAAGAAAAGCAAGAAAAAACAAAAAAAATCCAATCTCTGGTTATTTTCCAGTTTTCCCTGAAAGTCCTCCAAGAATTTCACTGGAATGAAAAAGCAGCAAAAAAAAAGTGAAAAGCGTCTGATTTGGCTCCCGTCAGGAAATCCTCACTTCATATATCTCCAGCGTTGGAAGCTGGTTGATTTGCATTGGAAACAAGTGGAATTCCTGCACCCTCGTTTGGCGTTCGTTTGCCTCCTCCACCCCTCCACCCTCCACCTCCCTCCCCCACCTCCGACCCCACTGCGTGGTAGTAAAAAGGACAGCGAGACTCACGCCGGTGTTTACCGTACCTGCAGGACCCGCTTGGTGAGGCCCGTCTTCTGGGCGAGCTGCTTCAGGTCCTTGGCGTCCGGGTTGTGGTTGATGGCGAAGTAGGACTTCATGGTCCTCAGCTGGTGGTGCTTGAAGGACGTCCGCATGCGCTTGGTCTTCTGACTGGAGCTGTACTGGGAGTCCCGGTCCATGGACTCGCCGTCGTTCTCGTTGCAGCTCAGAGCTGCCGGGAGGAAGAGGAAGAGGAAGAGGAAGAGGATGGTTAGGACAGGAAAAGGACTCCGGCCGGCATCGTGTCATTCCTCTGCAGCTGATTGGCTGAAAACTACGATTTTTTTTTTGATTTTTTTGACCCCTGAAACTCATAAATCTGAAAGAAGAATATCACGTTTGTCGGGAGAATAAAAGCAAATTGCATCCTGCGTTTTGTTGTTGTTTGTGTGTAAATCTCATGTTAAACCCCGACAGTGGTCTGAATATGATGGGAAGGTATTTAGGGGTGGAGCTTATGAGGAGAAAAAAACTTTATGAAAGTTTTATGAAGCTTCGTGCTGCGAATTTTTTACAACATTATCGTCCAGGTTTCTTTTTAAATTTGCTATAAATCGGCTTTTTTTCCTCGTTTAGATCCATAAAATAGATCCACAGTGACCTGACAGCTGCACAGCGTCCTCCTGTCTGTCTGTCTGTCTCTCTCTGTCTAGCTGTCTGTCTGTCTGTCTCTCTCTCTCTCTCTCTGTCTCTGTCTGTCTCTAGCTTTCTGTCTGTCTCTGTCTCTCTCTCTCTCTATCTGTCTCTCTCTGTGTTTCTGTCTCTCTGTCTCTCTGTGTCTCTGTGTCTCTGTGTCTCTGTCTCTCCATCCTTCGAGAAGGATGCAAGCTCGGCTCCAAGCAGCCACACACACACACACACACACACACACACACACACACACACACACACACACACACACACACACACACACACACACACACACACACACACACACACACACACACACACACATGTATTTCGTCCCCCAGCCTGCAAAAAGAATTTCTTGGCAAAACCCAAAGTGTTGCTGCATGCATAACAGTTCGCGTTCAATATCGGAACGTTGTAAAGCATGAATATGAAGTGAGCGAAAACCATCCGAATAACACTTCACTTAATTAGCCGAGACACACCAGGCAGAACAAATGCTGCTTTCTGGCCCGAACATATGCTGCAGCGTTTTAATAAATAAAGAAAAAAAGAAGAAGAAGAAGCGAGCAGCGTGTTTAGACGGTCTCCCGCTCGTCTTCCTCCTCCTCCTCTTCCTCACGGCGCTGCCGCGACCTCTCGGGCCGGACGTGCGGCCGCCTCGGGGTCACGCCTGCATGTTCTGCATGTTCTGTATGTGATTTGTTCAGGTGGAGCTTTTGATGTTGTTTCCAGCTGTAAACAGAAGAGGGCGCCACTGCCTCTTCACTCTCAGGCCTCTCTGCTTCACATGCACTTTCTTTAGGGGTGTTTTTTTTTTCACACATAATAGAAAAGATAAAAGAAAAGGTCTAATTTTGAAATTTGTTTTCCTTTTTTCGTGAAATCTCGTGTTGGTAAAAATTTCAGGTGACATTTGTGTCTTTTTCAAACAAGACTTCATTTGTTTTGTGAAGTCATTGGAAAAAAAAAAGAAAAAAGCGATGCTTCTTGTTCAAGAAGGGAAATAAGAAGCTTTGGAAATAAGTGGAAATTTAGTTAAATAACTTGTTGCAGCTTATTTTCTTTTTTAACTAAACTGACGTGTGAAACGGTTCAGACTCATTTCTTTCTGACCTCTCGTGGTTCTGACTGGACGTTTAGTTGGTGATGCTGCTCGTCAGGTGAACGTCTGGTGAAGGTTAAAGGGAAAGGAAAAAAAAAAAGAGAAGAAGAAGTGCGATGTGAAGCGGGCAGCGCTGCTGTTGGAGGGTTATTGTGCTCCTTCTGCTCTCTCTTCCAGTGAATAACTCATCAAATCACATTGATCTGGCTGCTACACACTCAGTTTGGCCTGGTCCCAGTGTAGAAAGTCTCCAGCAGTGTGTGTGTGTGTGGTGGTGGTGGTGGGGGGGGGGGGTCTGTAGATGTCTATGGAGCCTGACAAGTGGAAAAGGGTGAAAGCAAAAGCCGGAACATCAAAAAAAACTTCTTCTTTTTTTTTCTTTCCCCCTTTTTATTCCCCCAAAGAGGACATGGGAGGAAGAAAAAAAAAAAAGAAGCCCGACAGAGTGAGACATCCTCAGATTATTAAAACTATTTTCTATAACATCATTCAGGGAAAAAAAATAAAATACAAAATTGGAAAGCTTTAGGTTGTTTTTTTTGTTAAGAAATCTTCAAATCCAAATTGGTGACACATTCAAGCTGCGTGCAATAACTGAGGCCTAAATGAAATCATTGTTCACCCCCCCCTCCCTCCCCTTCTCCCTCTCCTCCCCCTCCAAACATTTGTTGATATGTTCCACTTTCTCCTCAATAACATATCTTTGTCTTCTGTCCTGCATGGCCTCACACTTTGGCCTGCATGCTCCTTTTCTCCCAGAAAACAGGGTTTTTTTTGGACATGAATATTCTGCTCAAAGTAAAAATAAATTAACTGCATAAACTCTTATTCTGAAAGTTCCTTCACAAAAAAAAAAAAAAAAAAAAAAGAACAAAAACAGAACAGGAACTTTATGGAAACTACTAATTTAATATAAAAGCAGTAAATTGAAGCACAAGGTGTGTAGAGGTGTTTAAACTTGAACTTTTCTTGTTGTGTCATCGCGATCAAAAGTTGAACTCCCTGCAGAAATATTACAACAATAAAAGCATAAAAAGAAGGTTGGAGTTGTCGCGTCCCCACCTCGGACAGCACAGGCACAATAATAAATCCCTATAGGAATGTTGGAAACATTTCCCATTAATGAAGTCTGTCAGCTTTAATCAGCTTTCATCACGCTTCGTGGCTCTTTGAAACAAACTCTGCGAGCGAAGTTTAGCAGATAAAGAACTCTTCTTTTCGGACCCGTTTTCGATCTGAAATCTGAGTTTCTGGAGCCTCCGAGCAGCGAACAGCGCGAATTGAACGATGTTTTCGGAAAATGATATTTTCTTTCTGAAGTCTGTCAACCTTTTATGTACAAAAACAAACTCGTTATAAATCCTTGTGTGCGCAGAAACGTCTTCCTTACCTGCGTTGTACGCCGCCAGCTCGGCCCCCGGCCCGGGACTTTTCCTCTTCCTGGGCCGCCCCTTCTGCACCGTCCCCACGCCGTTGAAGTAGGATAGTCCGAGCGTGTTGGCCGGGCCCAGGCCTTTGTGCGGCACAACGTCCGCGTGGTTAAAATGTGTCTGATATTCTCCCTGGATGAGAGTCTCAAAGTGCAGCCGACAGTACACCAGACTGTCCTTCATGCCAAAGTGGTCCCCGGTGGTGAGCATCTTGCTGCAGGTGGTGCACGTGAAGCAGTTGAGGTGGTAGACCAGGTCCCTCGCGCGCATCACCATCTCCGAGGCCGAGATGCCCAGGTGGCACCGAGCGCATCTCTGCACCGAAAATCTTCTGCGGACAACACAGAAACCTCATCAGCGGCTGCACACACACACACACACACACACACACACACACACACACACACACACACACACACACACACACACACACACACACACACACACACACACACACACACACACACACACACAGAGCCTGGCCGTGGGGGGTGTATAAGGTCTGCTGTGGCGTGTTCTTTACACGCAAACAGGCCAACTTTTACGCACTTAAAAAAAAAAAAAACTAACTGCATAAAGTTTCCTCTGCGTCATTTTAGCCAAAACTGGTAAAAAAAAAATAAATAAATAATAATAATACTGAATTGGGAGAGAAGCTGCCTCACGTGACGTTTTGATATTATCACATTTGTAATTTTGTGTAATTTCCAACAAAAAAAAAGGGGGCTAATGAATCCCACAAGCCTCCCTGTCACGGGGAGGTGGAGGATAATGGTGGTGGTGGGGTGGAGTGTGAGAGGGGGGCATTTCCCCCCACCCCCATAAAGAGCTGCTAACTCTTAAAAAAAAACTAGCTGCTCCATTATGTGGCTTTCAGTGGAGAGTTTTAGCAGCACAGACAATATGGTTCAAATCCTCTGCTGCGCTCGTTTTTTTCTTTTCTATTTCCGGTATAATGTTGGAAACTAAATAAATATATCTGTTGTAAAAAATAGTCCCATAGAAACATTTAATTATTGCACAAAAAAAAAATTAGCTTTTCGAAAAAACAAAATTTAAATCAGAGAAATAGAGGAAAAATGTAGGAATAAATAAATAAACGGATTTTTCAGAATAAAATCCAGAAACCGCTTTTTTTTGTTAATTGTGCTTCTTTTTCTTTCTTTCTTTTTTTTTTTTTTAAACATGTTTTATCTCTACTGATCTCAAACATGCTGCAGACAATACAAATATTTACACTAATGGCCTCACTGTAATTTGAAAGCACGTATTTTAGCCCCGGGGACTGAACTCAGCCCCGCGTGCTGGCCTCTTTTTTAAAAAATATAATTTATTTATTATTTATTGAAATGAAATCACGTTCTAAGTTGACTTTTGGATGGAGTGATGTTGGCGCTCCCAGGCCCCCCTCCACCGCCCAGCCTCCACCCCTTCGCTCGCGCGCCCTCCTACCTGTAGTAGTCCTCCTTGCAGTAGATGCTGCCGTCCTTGCTGAAGCAGGTGAGCTCGGACTCCAGGTTCAGTTTGCACTCGCAGCACTTGAGGCAGCGCATGTGCCACTGCTTGTCCACGGCCAGCAGGTAGTAGCGGTCCGCGATCTTCCGGCCGCAGCCCGCGCACAGAGCCACGCGCTCGCTGGTCATACACGGCATGGACTGCGGGGGGGCACGAGGGACACGGCGTTAGGGCAATTCATACAAAAAGAATATGTATAATACAAGTGGAAAGATTTTGGTCTGACATGAAGTGACCCCCAAATGCATGAGAAAGAAAAACACAATAATAATAATAATATGAATAAACTGAGAGGTCACATAAGGCAAGAAAATATCCAAAGAACATATTTTTCTAGATTTAAAACTACTACTACTAATAATAATATCATCGTTTGTACAGCCACAATAATACAAAACAGGAATATTCTCATCATTACAAACTGCCCTCTTCTGCTATAATGTCAAATATTAGAAATGTAAAAAAAAAAAGGAATATTTTTGTTCCTATAAAGAAAATAATGAGCTGCAATGACTCCAAAGAGTCTCTTCAATAAATAACACCACTCGCAAGCATCAGCTCAGGAGACAACAGGAGGCTCATAACGACACTACTCTGATTATTAATAACCCTAGACAAATAAAAACAAACACAAACCGATGTTATTTTTATTTGCTGCTTTTTGTTTGTACACCAAGGTGTGTGAACGCTGCGTGGGGGGTAGGATGGTGGGATGGGGGGGAGGTGGGGGACTCCCACTAATACTAACACTCCTTGGACGTGGACAGTGATGCTGTCACTTTCTATCAAACAACAAACTACAATTGTGTTAATAAATCGAGTTTTTTTTTTTTTAGTGGGTTTAAAACATTTTTTTTTTTAAAATCTTTGTGGTGACTGACTGGCTGCTTGTTGTTTCCGGGAGGCCTGAAGAACATGAACGCACCTCCAACCATCATTTACAAAACATGGAGGCTCAATTCAAACCCACTATTTTAAATCCCCTCCTTATGCAGTTATATTTATGAATTCTTTCCTGCCCCATAAATTCATACATTTTATTGATTCTGAATTCCTGTTTACAAAATAGAAAATGAAAGGAGAGAATCTTGGATAATAATGCAAACTTACAGCCGCGTTTTCAGCTCATTTTAATGCGTAAAAATGATATTTAATTTCTTCTGACCCGACAGGTTTTGAACTAATAAACGTCTGAATTTAAGAACACATTTGATCTTTTAGTCGCTTAAATTATTTCTAATCTCGTTCAGCTCCGTTTTTGTTTAATTTTTTATTTATTTTGAGGCTTCACTGGAACTAAAAAGAAGTTTTTAGATGAAACCAAAATGTGTCATGTTTTAGGCCCTTTTGGAGGAAGTTTTTTTTTTTCTGCCTTTTATAAAATCCTAAATGCTCGTTCTTTCTTCTTCATGATCTGTGTGTGTGTGAGTTGAGGGTATAAAACAAAGCAAAGTGCTGGGAGCTGTTCACAGTGCAGCTCCACTTGTCACATGCTTCCCCAGGAGCTGCCATGCTGCCTCGCGCTAACAAGCCGGAGAAAAAGGGGACCCATGCAGCTCGCGCTTACCGTCTCTGACTCCCCCATATCGATGGCCGAGCTGATGGCCGCCGACTCGCTCTTCCCTCTCCGGTCCATTTCCTCCACCACGCCGTGCACGTCGCCTCCAGGGAGGCCGTGGAACAGCATCGTTGCCGCAGAGGGGAGGATGTTATAACTGTTCTCTTCGGATCTGCAAGCCAAGATGTCCATCAAGAGGCGATGATATATATATATATATATATTTATATATATATTTATATATATATATATTTATATATGTATATATATATGTATATATTTATACATATATATATACATATATAAATATATATATATATATTTTTTTTTTAAAAACCAAAAAAAACCCTGCGCATGAACAACGCCACTCAGGAATCTCGTTTTTGCTCCTTTCTTGCCGTGACAAGTGAGAAATCCAGAACAGGGAGGCAAAAATATGAGGGAAAAATTGGACACGTGTTCTCCACACTACGTCTCATCTGCCAATGGAAACCGTCATCCGAATCTCTGCAGCTCTCATTATTAATAAGCTATGATTAATTCAGAAATAAGCGCTCCGATTCCGCTTCTTTTTTTTCCTTCTATTTTCTCTTAGGTGGGATTTTTCTTTTTCTATTTTTTTTTTTTTACCTACTGTCGTTTTCTATATTTTCTTTTCCAGTTACGGTGAATAAACATACCAACTATGGAAGCGCCGGCTGCATGGCTCTCAGCAGCCCGAAGTCTCCTCCTCGCCGGGAGTAGTAATGTTTCAGGATTTCGACAACAGTCTGCGAGGCATTGGCAGCAAATTTTTGTCTCCCCCCCACCCCCCCTTTTGTTTTATTTTTTTTGTTTTTTTCCTTCTTCTGCAGAACAATTAGCAACTCTGTTCAACTGGGCTGCAGCCTCGCATCAGAAAAAGAATATTTCCAAAAGCAGCTGACAGGGAGAGAGAAAGCTTCATCCTCCCTCCTTTCCTTCCAGGTTCAACAGTCCAAGTTGATGCTCGCAGCAGCTCAAACTGCGAAAAACAACAACAACAACAAAAAACCCAAATATGGGAAAAATTCAGGGTTATTTTTGTTGATTAAAATCCCGCCGGCTCGTCTGTGAGAAGCAGCAGCAGCAGCTCTCCTCCAACAGTAGTCTGTTTAGTTCATGTTTTCGTCTTTTGCCAGAGAGGCTTGCATGCATATGCGTAACGGCAGAAGAGGAGGAGGAGGAGGAGTTGCCTTCTTTTTTTTTTTTTTTTTCACGTTGACTGATGATAGGCGAGAGAGAGAGCGAGAGAGAGAGAGAGAGAGAGCTGTACCCCCCAAAACTCCGCCGTCCCTCCTTCTCAGGTCCCGGTTGGACTCTCCGCTCCTTATCAACGGGGCCCTATTGCGTCACCACGCACCATTTATGTTCATTGGCTGTTCCGCCGTCACCGAACTGTTTTGGCTCTACTTTTTTTTTTTTTTTTTTTATATACCGACCGGTCTGAAGAAGCAGCAGCAGCAGTAAACCTCCTCTTCTGTCTCCGTTACGCGCGGACCACCGGTCACCGTCCTGCCTTATCTGTCTGTCCGGAGGCTTGATAGGTCAGTTTTTGAAGAAGAAGAAGAAGAAGAAGAAGAAGAAGAAGAGGAGGAGCAGATAGTCTTCTGGAGCTCTGTGTGTTTGTGGAGGTCTGGAGGGACTTTTTTTACTCCAGTGACGCACCGAGAGAGGAAGAGTTCCACACGGCACCGGTGCTGCTGCTCAGCAGCCTCTTCCATGGCACCGAGGGGAGGGGGGGGGGGGGTAAACCTGCAGGGGCGGCAGAAGGGGGCACCAAGTGTCCCAAATCACCCTCAGAACAAAACCCACGCACCTTTTTTTTTGTTGTTGTTAAATTTTAAATCTTATTTTTCAATTGTTTTGATCGTAAAAAGGCAAAAAATTAAAACAAAAAAAAACACAAAACAAGGCAGGAAAACTGCTTTTTATTTTTCTTCTCACAAACCTCCTCCACATGTCTCCTCACATTTGGCCTGTTGTGTGTGTGGAAGGTGTAAATGTTATTTTCAACTCTAAATTCAGATAATAAAAAACAAACTTTTATTTAGCCCCTCCAAAAAATAGAAATAAATATTTGTGGCCTGGTGGAAGAGAGAGGCCTTTAAATGTCACCGTTCACCACCAAATACCAAAAACCAGCACGCTCCAAAAATGAATAAAAGAACTTTGTTATAGCAGAGAAAATGTCTTGAAGCACATCAGCAGGACTTTTTTTTTTTTTTTTTTTTTTTTTTTTAACTTATCCAATATGTTGATGCGTAAAAATCCTTTTGGCACGTTTTCGTGTCACCTGGACATTTTTCTGGTATTTCCTAGAAAGCTTCTCTCTCTCTCTCTCTCTCTCTCTCTCTCTCTCTCTCTCTCTCTCTCTCTCTCTCTCGCCCTCCCTCGCCCTCCCTGTGATTTGATATCATTTGCAACCCAGCGGCTCAGCAGCTCTCGTGTGTTTCCACCCTAAAGACGGAGCGAGCCGGTTTGGTTACAACAGCGGCAACTGATCCCGGATCCGCTCCGTCTTAATTAGCTCTCTGCTCTTAATTGGGAAGGGGCGGGGCGGTGTTGTGTGTGTGTGTGTGTGTGTGTGCGCGCGTGCGCGTGTGTTTGGGGGGGGGACTTCGTCATCAGAGGACGTGTTTGAGGACTGCAGGAAGAGAGGGGTTTTGATCTAGTACAAAAGACTGGTGTGTGTGTGTGTTTGTGTGCGTGCGTGTGCGTTTGTGTGTGTGTGTGTGTGTGTGTGTGTGTGTGTGTGTGTGTGTGTGTGTGTGTGTGTGTGTGTGTGTGTGTGTGTGTGTGTGTGTGTGTGTGTGTGTGTGTGTGTGAGGAGGAGAGAAAATGACACATTATCACATCACCGGCTTTGTGTTGTTGTTTTTTGGAAGTCAGTTAAATGAAAACCTTTCTGACTCTTAATATATCCTCTGAATAATTTCTTTATTTTCTCTTTAATATTTCTCTTCTTTTGCTAAAATACCTGCCCCCCCCCCCTCCTCCCTCCCCCTCCCTCCCGCCTCCCTCCTCCTCCCGTGCTGTATAACAGCTCGCGTTTAGGCTATTGTGAAGTTTTATAGCACAAATATGATGTTAAGCTCCTAAATCCTTATGCAAATCACCCCCCACCCCCCAACACACACACACACACACACACACACACACACACACACACACACACACACACACACACACACACACACACACACACACACACACACACACACACACTTTCTCTCTCTCTGTAATACCCTTAATTGAATACATGCATATTTATCATGTGCGTTTTTCTATCTGCTACATAAGGCTGGGCTTTATACATTAAACATAGCAGCAGCAGCGGGCATGTCTGCAGGGCGTGTATGAAATATGATATTAGGTGGTAGGTTGGTGTGAGATTATAAGAAAAAAAAAGAAGAAAAATATCAGTTTGTATGTGTTTGTAATCTGAAAGGCTCGTTTTTTTTTTTTTCTTTCTCTGCTTTCACTGGAGAATGAATGAATGAAGAGGATTTATGTAAATACAGATCCGGACTGTGTGTGTGTGTGTGTGTGTGTGTGTGTGTGTGTGTGTGTGTGTGTGTGTGTGTGTGTGTGTGTGTGTATATACGTTGAGGATATTCTCGGCAACGTGTGCTTTATAATATTAACACAGCATGAGGAGGAGTGAAGAAGATGATAATTAATATCAGTATCCGAGTGTATGGAGGCAGAAGAGTGCAGTCCAATATTTAATTCATCTGTGGTGCGTTTATTTAAAAAGGTAAAACTGAATTAATTACAGCACTACCATCCTCCCTCTCACACACACACACACACACACACACACACACACACACACACACACACACACACACACACACACACACACACACACACACTCTTCTTCTTCTTGTTTTTTTCCTCTTTAACACGGGGGCAGTAGACTCCCATCTTCAGTTCTGGGAGATAAAAACGATGCCACAAAGAGAATCAAAAGAAAACTGAACATCATGTTGTCACGGAGGAATTATTCCTTCTGTACACATGCAGCCTCTATTAGTTTTATAACAACCATCTAAAGTTATAATATATTGTATAATTAAAAAGCCACATCTGGAGATTCACCTTCATGTAAAAAAGTTAAGTAAATAATAATAAAAAAAAAGGTCCTCTGCAAATTTTACACAAAAACCTAAAATACAGATTGAGGATAAATTTCAATACAAATACAGATGATGCAGTCAAAAGTATTGAGTTTATCGTTGAGTAAATTACTCTAAATATTCTGTTAAATTGTAACTTTTATCTTTGAGGTTTGGTTGAAACCATTTCAGAATATTTTTTTTTATGCAATTTTGGTATCTGCATTTTATTTTGAAATCTTTACAGAAGGGCTTGTTTAGACAACAGGACACCAGGAAACCATAGAAATGCTCTCTGATTATCTATTCTGGTATCTGTCCCTGTAAATGTTCGCTCGTGTGCACGGTGCAATTTATTTTTCAAAATAAAAGCAATCCATAATTATTTTTTTAATCTTATTTTTGCATAAATTAGATCAAGTTTATTTATTTTTTTAATTGCTGCCACAAACACACATTTCAGCTTCTCGTTTCTTACGCTGATGTCATGAGCAGGGCCGTAACCAGGACTTTAGAGTCCCCCCCCTTCCCCTCCCACCTCCCTCTGCCCAAAACATGTTTAACCAGACACCATCAAAAAAAAAAAATCACTGAAGTCTTTAAATTAGTTTTGTTTTGCACAATTTACATATTTTTTTATATAATTAACTTCTGAAGTATGTTTTCTGGAGGTTTTTGTTCCCTAATTTGAATTTTTTTTTTAAATCACTACACACACATCTACAGGAAATACACAATCTTATATCCTTTATGTCTAAAAACAATCGCAGGTAAATAAACAAAAATCAGCAGCTCCAGTTTAATTGTTACAAGTAAACACATTTTATATCACGTGATTTAATCCAGCTTCTCTGACTTTTACAAATCACATTAAAAATATTTCTTTTGCATATTTACATCTTATTAATTAAAGTTTAACGCCAAAACTATTCACAGTTTCCCGCAAAAAAAAACTTGCCTCCGATCAGAGTGGAAGGACAGCGAGACCGACGATGTTTGAGGCACAACTGCGCACAAATCAAACGCACCCGTTAATCGGCTTCGACTGACAAACAGGTGAAACCAATCTGAAGTTCAAATCTGACCTGACATCAGCTCGGAAACAGCAAGTTTACACAAATACACCCAATAATGAGTGTGTGTGTGTGTGTGTGTGTGTGTGTGTGTGTGTGTGTGTGTGTGTGTGTGTGTGTGTGTGTGTGTGTGTGTGTGTGTGTTGCTGTTTGTCGACCCCTAAAATGCTGATGCAGCTCCACTGATTACTTCTTGTCCCCCGTAATGATTTCCAAACAGGGCGGCCATCAATAACACAAATCTGCATTTCTCAGAAAAACAGGCGTCGGGGCTCCTGGCATCTTTTTGATCTCTTCCCCCCCTTTTTTTTTTTTTTTTTTTTCTTTTTAATTGTGTTCTGCGTGAAGGTAGCGGGTGGGGTGGGGGGGGGGGGGGTAGCGTTGACTTTAATGGGATGCTGCTGCTGCTGGAGGTGGAGGGTTACACGCTCTCCGAGGAGCGACTCGGCTGTAATTAAGAAAAAAAAAAGGGTGAACAAAGCAGAGGAGACTGAAAACACATGAAAGGGAGGAAGAGGATCATCGTCGTCGTCGTCATCGTGTGCACATAGGAAGTCACACCTGAGCCTCTCGCTATCAAGTACATCAGATCATTACCATTCAAAACCATCTTTAACCCCGGTGGTTCCCAACCTGAGGGTCAGGGCCCCCCTAAGAGGTCACTGGAAACAAGACAACATTTTGTTCTTTCTCGTTCTTTCCAGATCTTTCGGTTGCGTCTCCTGGTTTTCTTCGGCCGGTACGTGGAGCCTTGGAGTAATTTCCACCCTCCGTGTGCTCCATCCTCAGTAACTGCCGTTACATCCAAGACAAACACGCAAAACACGTAACGAGCTTCAGGGAAACGTCACTCACAATTTTTTAGGCTCTGTAAGTTTAATACGTTACGTTAGTTTACTGACTTAATAAATCCACGTTGACTTTTTCTCGTGGATTCGGCACAGCTATGTCCGGAAATAAAAGTACTGCGTTTGATCCGTCCATCCACCCCGACCTCCTCCGTACGTCGCATCTCCTTCTGTGACGCCGACGGCTTTAAAAAAAAAAGTTTTCGTGTTTGATGCATCTGGAAGGAGAACGAGCTGTTTTTATATTTCTTCGTTTCCTGCACAGAGTTTATTTACAGAGAAGTGCATGATGGGTAACCGTTGGTCGCACTTGTCCCACAGAGGAGCCGAATGTCAACAGAGCCTCACGCTGACGTCCAAGTCGAGCGTGCTGATTGGTTGATCCGACTTCCTGTTCTGGACCGAAATCCCGTGAGTTGCTGCTTAGGTTGATTGTAAAGTGTCAATCAGGTGGCCCCTCCCCTTTCACCGCCTAACAACCAATCACAAGCATGGCGTCCCTCCCGTTGTTCCAAATGAAAACGTAGGCCAGCAGGGGGAGCAGCTCGTCCTCTGGTGGACACAAACGTTATAACGGCAACACGTAAAAATACAGAAGTGACACAAGCGAACGTCACCTGCTCACGTGTTTTTTTGTAGAAACATAATTTCAGCTTTTAATTTAAATTCATCTCTCAGCTCTCTAACAAAGTTATTAAAAAGCTCAAAATGGAAAATCTCAAGTGACAGTTTTATAAAAGAAGCAGGAGATTTTTTTCAATGCTGTGATTTTAGGTACGTCGACGCTTTACTGATTCAACAAAAAAAATCTCTTTTGTTCATAAACGTCAAACCGTACAACTAGAACCTGGAGGAAGGGAAGGAACCGGGACCGGAGAACTGGGACCGGACCGAAGAACCGGGACCGGGACCGGACCGGCACACCTCAGCATCCATCCATTAGTGAGTCCTTTAAAATGAATGGAGATTATTTCCTCGACGCAGATCTCAATCAAAACAGCAGAAAAACTGCACGTTGGACAGAAACTCAGCAACTCTTTCTGTATACATATAAAAAAAAAAAACTTGACATTTTCTTTCCATTCTGTGATTCTGAGCTTTTTTTTTCAGAAACAAATGCTTTGTGTGAATTAGAAATTGTTGTATTTGTCTTTTTTTTCTTTTTATAGTTATTTATAATCATTCCAGTTATAGTGAAGTTCACTGTTTTAGTGAATTCAAGTCATTTTAGACCATTAGGTTTATTTTTAATATCTCCTTCCTCTAGAACATATCTTTATCACTGATCTCACATTTCCAGGTCATTTTTCTTACATCCTAATATCGATGTTGGCATCAGTCAGCCATCAGACTCATTTATGTACTTGGACTGTTACTGATGCATCGATGTATTGTTTTAATTTGAAAAACCACTGCTGAGCTGTTTAAACTGCTATAATGCATCATATTTTACAAACTGATTACACGTTTTCTTTGTAAAACCTTAATTTTCCAGATGTCAGATAAACAAAAATGTAGGAAAATGTAGAAACATTTGTATTATAAAGTATAAAGGAAATTAAAATGAGAATACTCAAGTAAAAGAAATTAGAAGTTGACTTTAAAGCACAAGTAATCGATAATACCTACCTAATAATAATAATCTGGAGCTCCTCGTCTGTACGACACATACAGCAAAAAGTGACTGAAATAATCTGCTTACATTGACATAAATATAATTTCCCTGCAGCTGATCTGTGCACCTTTTCATATTTTTGGTCCCTCTTCCTTATTAATAATCATATTTCAGACTGTGTAAAAAGAAAATTCAAAACAACAAACTTTATAAAAAGTTTTAGATTTTATTTATTATTAATTTAAAAGAAAGAGCGTTTTGATTTCGATCAAAGCGAGTCGGACTCCTCAGAGGACGCGTCGTCTGGAGAATCAGAACCTTACTGCAAAGCATGCTGGGTAGTGTTTCTAAATAACTTCATTTGATGAAGTAAGTCATGATTTTAAGATCTAAAAGTGACATTTAAACTCATCTGGTTACAAGGAGGTGATAATAAGAGATTTTACATTAAAAAACAGTAAAATGTGGTTTTCCTTCGTTCCCATATAAAAAAAAAAAAAACAAAACTTTGTCATCGTAAATCAAATTGAACTGTTGTAAAGATTTTAATTTTTGCACTTTAAACAATTGAAGTGTAACTTTCTACGACCAAAAACTTGTAATTAGTTATTCATGTTATGTGTTTACAGCTCAAATTCTCTCTTCTTTCTTTTATTTATTTTCCACTGTTTCACTTTTATTTTGATAAGCGCACAACAGAAAATAGAGGATGTGGTAGTTCAGATATTTTCTTAACGAGCAGCCTTTAAGGACGAAACCGGCACAATAACACCTGAACACGAGCGTGGCAGCAAAACTGTGATTTTAAATTCTAATTGGGGCGGAATTACTTTTATTTTACTGCACGATGGCTGAAATAATCAAAGGCAGCCGTTAAGTGCAGGGAGACGTCTTCAAATGGACCGAGGGAAGAGAGAGGAGTAAATGTTGGGGGGGGGGGGGAGGGGAGTTCATCAGTGTATCAGACACAGTGCAGTGTGTACTGTATTAGGTCTGTTCAAAGCTAGCAGTTGAAGTTGTGTCTCGGTGGAGGAGGTGGAGGAGGAGGAGGGGAAGGGTGGGTTGGCGGGGGGGGGGGGTATTCTGACCCACCTCACAAACATCCTCACATTTAAAATCTGTCAATTCGGCTCGTTTTTTTTAATCTCCCAATTCAAGATTACAAGTTGTTCCCCCTTCAAGAAGAATAATAAGCGTTGTCTGTATATTTATTTTCTTTCCTCTCGTCCCATCCAGGAGTTGTGCTGTTGTATTTTTCTGCTGGTTTTTTTTTTGTTGCTCCCACCACCACCACCACCACCATCACCACCACCACCGCCGGGCTGTCAATCAGCCGCCGGACCGCGAGGACCACAAAAGAAGCTCATTCTGCCACGGGGGGGGCCCCCTTCTTTGGAGAGCAATTCTAAAACTTACATGCCTCTTATTTGTTGGGTCAAAGGTTAAATTGCTGACCCTCCCCTCCGTTCCACCTACCCCCCTCCCACCCTCCACCCACCGTCGGGGCCAAGCCGTACTCCGGGTCTTATATTTACATGGATTAGAGTCCTTTCACGCCGAAGAAAAGAAGCTGGTTCACAGTCAAAGCCCGAGGAGCCGTCCATGCTGCCCGAGTGGCCACATTATTCACCGGCAGACAATGACCATATTGTAGTTATGTGGAAAAGGGAGGGGGAGGAGGGGTTAGGGGGGTGGGGGGGCACCAGGAAAAGAGAAATCCCCCCCCCCCTTTTTTTTTTTTTTTTTTTTTTGCCATGGCAAAGTCCTACACTTGTGCCACTGAGAGGGGGAAGGAGTGCCTCCCCCCCACCCCCCTCCCCGTCCGCTTTTTCAAGCAGAGCAAACAAAGCCTGCCCACTGTGAACAAGATGAAGATGTCAAAAGCTTTTAGGCAGGGGTTGGGGAGTGTGGGGGGGCTGGAGGGGGGGGGGGTTTAGGGGATAAACCAACAAAACAAGTGAAAAGAGTCTTTTCTCCAAAATGGTTAAATCCGACTAAGTCTACATTTCCACATCAGATTTACTCTCTCCTTTAAGATCCCTGCTTCTCCTCCTCCTCCTCCTCCTCCTTCTCCTCTTCCTCCTCCTCCTCTCAATAAACCTTCCCAACTCAAACCATATAGGAGCAGAAGAAGGAGGAAGTTTAGCTGTAGGGAAGAGATGGAGGGAGGACCGTTTGTTTGTCAGCTGGATCACATCTGACAAAAAAGGGAAATTCACATTTGAGAAATTCGAGTTTTTCTTCTTGCAACTTTGCATTTTTTTTGTAGTTTTTTATTTTTCAGATATCAGACGGACGGACATAAATCACCTCTCCGGGTCGTCCCGCGCGCAGTTAATTTGCCTCTATATTCCACCACATAACGTCCAACCTATGGGCAGCGCGATCGTCCCCTCAAAGGACGGAGAGCCTGGAGGCAGCCGCGGACTGAATGACATAAAGAGGCCTTTGGTTATACAGCCGCCGCCCGATTCACATGCAAATGGCCGAGCCTTGCACTGACTCTGATTAACTCCCTGTGAGTTCATAGTTTCCCTGTTAACAAAGATTTAGCCGCTTTTGAGACGAAGCGGTACATTAAGTGGTGGAGAAGACGGAGGCCTGAGTGGAGGTAGCGAACCTCTACTGTAAAGCTCCTTCAGGAGCAACAATGCAACCTCCGTCTCGTCGGGGCTTAATCCGCCTCGCGAGATGCAGCGCAGAGCCGGCGCCGGTACGAGGAACGAGAGAAAAGAAAAGCCCCCCCCACCCATCTCCATCCCTCTTCCCCCCATGACTGAAGCGAGTGAATGACCGGAGATTGAGCCAGTCAAGAGCTGCGTGCCCGGTTGGACCCCGTGAATGAGAACAGGTCACGCCGCCCGACAACAACACACGGGCCTCTATTTGCTTTTCAACGACGTTCAAATAAAGTATCGCAGCGAATACATGGCCCAAACCCCCCCCCCCCCCCCCCAAAAAAAACAGCCTCTTCGTGAAGTTAAAACTCAAAAACGAATCAAAATGTAAAAGTTCACGAAAAGTCTGAAAAAAATAAATAAAACGCGACCAAAAAAAACGAAACGTCATTTAAGTATAAATAATAAGAAGCCGGTTTGGATGTGATGCAGAAACTCAATGAGCCGCGACACAACAAGTCCTTCAACCCGTTTCTTTCGTTTCCGACCTTCAAACACGACCTTCACGAGTGTTTCCTGAATCGGCGCCACTTGGCTCCTCTCTAAAGTTTTAAGGTTTCGTTGTTGCTTGTTGTTGTTGTTGTTGTTGTTCTGTTGTTGGACTCCCTGAGACGACTTATTGTCTCTTTAAAAGTTCCGGTTCGAGAAAGATTACGGTTTTGGTTTTAAATGTTGACCAACCTTCGTCACCGTGGCAACGGCAAATGTTTTTGTCTGGTTGTTGTTTTTTTCCGAAAAACTGTCCCGAATCGTGGTCGTAAACAGGAAGTCAGCGCAAAAGTTTTATCGGACCGCCTCCTCCTAAAAAAATAAAATAAACGTCATCTGAACTGCCTCAATTCTCCAGTCGTTATTTTACACGACCACTAGAGGGCGCTTCGCTTTAGCTGTCGGTCGTAACAAGCTGCTTCAACAAAACACGTATCGGGTCGTTTGTTTTTAAGGAGAAAAGTCTGCTATGAAATACAAAGTCAAAACATATTTTACACATTTTGTCTTTTAATTATAATTTGAGAATGATCGTTTCCATTTGAGATTTTCAACTTTTCAAACCCAAATATAATTCCTGACAAAACATCTCCAACGTGAACAACATCGGTCTTTACGGATACGAGAAACATCTATTAATTAACTTAATATCTGAAGGTGAAATAAGATTCTTGGACTCGATCAGCCGGGGCAGTTTGACATTTTCGCTTCCCGTTGAAATTGAACGTAAATCAAAGATGAAATAACGGGAATTAAAACGCTGACGTCACAACAGGCTATTTTTTTTTTTTTTACTAAATTTGATGCAGCAGAAATGAAGCTCGACTTTCTTGTGAGTCGCTGTAGCTCCAGTTAGACTCTTCGTCAAATGAACTGTGACTTTATAACCTCGGAAAGACGGCGTGGGTTTGTATTTTCATCGTTTCTCCGGAGCGTCCAACCGTCGTCTTTGGAACTTGAACGTACGTCCTCACCGGCTTCATCCTGCAGCTGCTCGGCTCGCACACAACTTTAACGCGTCCACAAGATGTAATTAAACCGTGGACGATGTGTGCAGTAAGTGTTGCTAACCCAAAAAATACTCGGTGTGTGTGTTCGAGGTTTGCCGTGTGTTTGCTGAGTGTGTTTCTTTCCTCGTGAAACATTTCTAAGTTGTTTTTGTCTAAATCCTTTAAATCCTTTAAGTCGTCGTCTTCATTGCTTTCAGTGTTTATTCAGGCGTCGGTGGAACGAATGTGTCGTGTGTCCCAGAAGATATATATACGATTAAAAAAACTAAATGCTCTTTGGCACTCCTAGTGGTCGAAACCTTCCTGTGGCCCCTTTAAGGTCGGCAGAAGATGATGAAAAATGTTTTGTTGTTGCTGGTGTTACGATCATTGTAGTCCTGTATTTTCAGATGGACCTCCAGAAAACTAAGAAGAAGGAGTGACTTTAGCTAACAACACCGAGATAACTGATGGACACATTTTATTCACTTTGGATTTGATGAGAGAAGTTGAATGGGAGTCTATGGAGCCGGAGGCTTTTTGGAGCCGACCTCTAGTGGCACTCGCTGGTATTGCAGCTGAAGACACTTCTGGATTGGAACCATTTTACAGACCTGAAGCTACGAACTCTTTTATATCCAGACTGTGGGCTAAAGTTGTTCATTCCAGCTGTGGGAGTTAATACCATTGAGTTTATCATACATCTTAAAGAGGAAAAGGTTCGGGTGAGAAATTAATCCAAATTTAATCTTCAAACTTCCCCTGAAGGTGTTTTAGTCACGAAAAGATCAGAAAACGTCCTTTTCCATAAACAAGTTGTCCCCAAAGAACTGCTGTAAATGCTGTAAAATACCAACCTAAAGAAACTCTCCTGTTATATATTCTATAGCATGTTTTTGCAGTGTTAAGAATGAGTATAAGTGGTGTATAAATTGCAGGTTTTCTTCATGCAGGCTGGTTGCCGTGGCGCCCCGGAGCCTCCAGCAGCAGCAGCACCCTGGCGGCGCAGCGCGAGCTCCGCTGGTGTGAAACCAAGAGAATAGCCTTTGTCAAGGTGTACTCGCTTCAATTCTCACTCATCTCCCCGGGCGTAAGGGTGTTAAATTATATGCTCCGGAGGACTCCACATTCATATTTTTTTTACAAGAAGCAGGTTATTAGGCAAACAGGGCTTCTGCACATGTCCCCCCCGCTATGACAGTTTTCGCAGTCAAGGATTTCGACCTTTATTTCCATCCAAGTACTCGCCTGCACTCCCCTTGTGACACACACACACACACACACGCACGCACACACACACACACACACACACACGTATGTACAACCCCCCCCCTCCCCCCCTGCCTCTAACTAGGCGAGAGCCTCGAAGTCTGCCGAGGGTGTGATCACAGCGGCGTCGCTCTGGGGTGTAAGACTCCAGGCAGAACCGGCTGCACATCCTCGACCTCCCAATCTACCGGCTGGATTGACAAGCGTGGCTCTCGTAGCCCCCCCCCCCCCCCCCTACCCCCCTCCACCCCACACACACCTCACCTCTCATTTTTGCAGCTTTATTTATAGCCCCCCCCCCCCTTCTCTTCTCTCTCTCTCTGTGCATAGTTCACACTGTGTTTCTGATGACCATTTGTTCCCGAAAGAGGAGACAAATTACAAATGTGCGCTTCGCCTTTGTACTTTGAAAATGCCTTTTTCATAAACGGAAAAACGAGCCTGATGAAAAGACCAAGGAACATCAAAGTGGCTCGCCCTCCCGACAGAAAGGTTAAAAGTTGAGAGCGGCAAACACCGATTCGCTCGCATTCTTCCTGCCTCCCATTCTCATTAGCCACTCGTTTTTTTAATCAGATGCGCCATCAATTAGCATGACTTTTCTACGCGTTTGATGCCGGAAAAGTTTGGATCTCAAGGACGCGGGAACTTTCGGCGCTTTTTACAGACGGGCGAGGCGGTACTTCCCGTGCTCGTGTGTGTGTGTGTTTTTATTGCCACCACAGAGGAAGTGGTTAATCTGGAGACAGACAGGGTTCGAGCCTGCAGCGACAGGAGAAACATGTTTGTTTAAAGGGAACATCTGAGACGCAGGAAGTCGGACCAGCGGCGCCGAAACACGCCGGCCGCTGTCGGACGCCGTACGACCCAAATCAGACGCCGTTTATTCTCCGAGTTACACAAAAACATATGAAACAACTCCTCGGCGTCCGCTCCGGCGTCCGCTCCGTCCTCCGCGCGCCTCCTCCAGGAGCTCCAGCTGTGCGCTGGACGTTACACTGTAAATAGACGTCGTCCCGTTTGGGGATTCACGAGTCAGCAAAACACGCTGCCGACAGCCGAGACGTCCACGCGCGGAAAAAGTGACACTGCTTTTACTTTCAACCCCCCGCCCCCTCCCCCCCAAAAAACATGTTTTTACACTGTAAAAGATGACTCATCTACACTTTTAAGCATAACATAAATCCACGAAGGATTAAAAAAATTTTGCTAAATATTGTGAAACGTCTTCAGCGAGTCTTCTAACTTTAATCGAGTAAAATTGTGTTTCTTTTTACAAAAAAGTGTATAAAAAAAAAAAGTAAAGCAGAACAAAGGACGTAGAAGTAGAGAGATTTATAGCAGATGTTAGCGCTGGTTAAAAAAATAAACAGAAGATGTGGGAGTCAGATGAATTATGAATTTCATTTCATTTCTTTCGATGTCAGGAAGATATTTAAGTTGAGTTCTGATTCAACACCTTTATCTTTACATTTCTGAGCAGAAATTGTACAAAAGAGATTCATTTACTTATTTTTTTATTACATAAATTAAAGTTTACTTTGTATTTTGTGTGCAAAGTTGAACATCAGAAGCACACCCCCCCCCCAAAAAAAAAAAGGGTTCATCCTCTGGGGATCATGAACTTACACTGTTTTTGATTCATAAAAAGAGGTTTCAGCTTCTTTATGGCCTGAACCTACAGAAGCAAATTAGTGCCGTAATGATTCAAAAATATTACAGCAACTGAACATTTTAAAATTCATTTAGTTCGTGCACCTGTAACATTAAAAAACATTTTAATAACCGAGATCCAAACATTGAAGTTCCAAACTCTTGTTGCTCAAATTCGGATGCAAAATTTTATCCAGGACGAAAAGTAAAAAACAAACGAGCCTGAATTTGGCGACCGAAAAATACCAATATTCACCGATTAGAGTGGACATAAGACAACAGTGACGGTGCGACACTAAAGGATATTACCTGCCAGGTGAAACGTGGAACCCTAAAATGAATAAATAATGAAAATAAAATAAGAAAAAAAGTATTTAGAAAGACCAGTAATTATGTTAGTGCGTAAACTTTGGTGTTTTTTTCGATTCCAACTTGGATGTGATTAAATTCAAACTTTAGTAATCATTTGCTGTCATAATTTATGTTATTACGGCTGTTATTTTCCTTCCATACGAATATCCACATCACAGTTAATGAAATCTACCCAGCAGCCATTAAAGAAAAAAAAGACTCCAAACTGTCAGCATGAAATAAACGGCTGCTGTCGGTTATACGAGCTGTTCAGCTCCAGATTTACCGGTCAGTCTTTTTTTTTTTTCTTTTTAAACCAGCCTGGACTTGACGTGCGGTTTAGTTTGCGACAGGCGAAGCTGGAACATTTCAATTTGAGTCCCCCCCCCCCCCCCCACCAAAAAAAAAACCCCAACAAAGCGACGGAGGGACGGGAGGTTGTCGGAGAGGCGGGAGAATCTGCAGGTAGCCGAGCGGAGGGGAAGGAGTTAACGCTCAGCTGTGGTTAATCTCCTCGGGGGGGAACTTTGGGGCGATATCCAGTTGGACAGGAATGTGAAAGTGTGTGATTGTGACCAGCAGGCTGGCACCAACCTCCTCTCGCTCCTCCTGCAGGAAGGGGAGGGAGCCGACGGTCGCTCGCTCCTCTCTGCGGTGTTATTCCTCCCCGGCACCTTATTAAAACGGCCTCCGCACACGGAACCGCGTCAGACGAGCTTCGACCGCCGGCGCTCCGATCCAAGAACCGAGAGCTCGAGTGTTACGCTGCAGCATGAACTCGGCTCTCTGACAGACGTGTTTGGGGGGCAAATAAATCCAATGAGGTCAGAAACCCAGGAAGGAAAAACTTTGGACCGATCGTGCCGCTGACGCGTTAACGTGGTTTAGTTCTGGCGTCCCGACTGAACTCCAAACACGCAACGCTCAGCAGTAAAGAAACACGCGTGTGCTCGTAGGCGCATTTGAAATGTAAAGTTGGACTTGCTTGCTAGCGATTCGCTAGAAACGGGGGCAAATTCCTGAGAAAATGTTTGTTGTGGTCGCGTGACGTCACGTGATCTTTGAAAGATCAAATATAACAATCAGAAAGAACCAAAAAAAAAAAGGAGGAGCCAGGACGGCGTGGATGGATTCGTTTTCATTTTTCCCAGCGAGCCCCGCTGCCTGCGGAGTGCTGCTTTTACACGGCGGTTAAGGGTATTACTCCCCGTGGGTTCCTCTCAGTAAACTTCGGGGGGTGTGTCTCCATTTCCGTTGTGAATTATGCGAACTTCAGCAGATGGAAGTCATTTACAGGAAAACCTCCTCTCCTGTGTTTGAGAAAAAAGTGCCGAGCAACTCTTGACGGGAGCGCGACACTTTAGTGAAGAAGCGGTCGCTCGTTATTTGAGCTTCACGAGTCTGATTATAGTTTTAGTGTATAAAAAAAAAAAAAAAAAGAAGCAACACTAAAGGCACTTAACGCTGCCGAGGTTACGGCGGGAATCCAACCACCCGGGCTGCAAATGGATGCAACGTCCGTGTATTAATTCCCAACATGAAACCCAGACATCGTGTCAAACTACTAAATCGTGTTTTATTTATTTATTTCTTGAACGCCTTGAATCCCCGGGGTTCCTTCCCCTCCTCGTACGAGCGTGTCGAGCGTTATGTGGAGCGATGTGCAGCAGGGAAAGCCTTCCCCTGTAGTTTACTGTGGGCTTGGCTGGGTATGGCAGATGTCTGCAACGCTGCTCCGCTCCGAGTTGAGGGCTCCATTTCAAAGGCCTGTTTACTGGCAAGCCTTAATAGGAAGTGATCTTAAAGTGTTCCTTTAAACATGTCGGAGGCTAATGGTTTAATTTGCTCTGGGTATTGCTCTGTCTAATGAGATTTAGCGTGCGCTCCCGACTGTGCCGCTCAAACACTCGTCTTTTGGAAAGAGGAGAGACGTGATTCTCTCTGTTCGTGTCTTTAAATTTTTCACATGGTGGATCTTTTTTTTTTTTCTTCCCGTCCGGCTGCATCAGACTTGATTTCCTTTACGATATCAGACTTATGTGTGTGCAGTGTGTATATTCACGTGTTTTTTTTTTTTTTTTTTTTCAGTTAGTCTCTCTCTCTCTCTCTCTCTCTCTCTCCACCCCGTTATCACGGCAAAAGCGTGAAATAGAAACGCCGGTCCGCTGCAGCAAAACGTGAAATAGCCACGTTTTTAGCCCGTCTAGGCGTGGCAGTTACACGTTTCGAGAGCGTGAAACTGAAACGCAAGTAAACGTCATGTGACCTGTGATCATGTGACCGAGGTCCCGCAACAGAAGAAGCAAAGGACATTTTTTGGCGGTATTGGACACAGACTGCCATGCAGGACGAGGAGATTTGAATCCAGGAGGTGACAACGTTTTTGTTGAGCTGTTTTTTGTTTCCAAACCCCAACCATGTGCTCATTTATTAACCCCCAACAAGTATTTTGCAATAAGTTTCATTTTCCTGTAAATCACACGGCTCTACACGTGCATTAGGTTTCATTTTCTTCCACTACAGGAAAATGTGTAACTTTCACGCATAGACGGTCCAAAGCGTGGCTATTTCACGTTTTGCTGTAGTGATCCGGCGTGTCTATTTCATGTGTTTTTCCCCCGGTTGCTTTCTTTTCATTTGGATTCTTCTGACAGTACAATGTATTAAAGACATGATTAGTTTAGTTGATCTGAGTTTAAATATATTAAATATTAGCAACATATAAAAAGTGTTTCTGTCGCGCTTCACAACACATCAGTGAGTTTCTGGGTCCGTTAAGTAGTTTGAGCACCAACGTCTGTGTGTGTGTGTGTGTGTGTGTGTGTGTGTGTGTGTGTGTGTGTGTGTGTGTGTGTGTGTGTGTGTGTGTGTGTGTGTGTGTGTGTCTGTCTGCACACCCCCCCCCCACCACAGCTGAGCTACTGTAGGTGCAGGTCTGGACAGTGATGGATTGAGTCCCACAGGCCTCTGGTGTGTTCATTTTCCAGAGTGCGTCCGGTGGCTCGGGTCATCCCCGGGATCAAAGGCTACGACTGGATCACAGCAGCATCCCTCCCTCCGGTCCGGGGACTTACACCACCACCTCCTCCTCTGTCTCTGGATGAAGACGGATGGCGAGGTAACCTCTCCCGTCTGACAGCTTCTTCTCTCTCCTCTCCGATGCAGGACGGCCTCCTGCGCTCTTTGCCCGAGGCGAGATATTTCTGTCATTTTCGCCTCCGATTTGTTTCTCGCTCTTCTGATGATGATGATGATTTCACATCAAATCGTCCTGAGAGGCTGAACATCCGCCGGTCTCCGCTAAGCTGTCATGACTTTCCCTTTAAAGACGCGTCATCTGTTGGACGCAGGACTCCAAATATGTGCTTTTACATTTAATCGAGTTTGTCATCACAGTAAATCTCCTGCATGAAACCAACCACACGTGTACTTATGATACGAGTTTTTGTTCATGTTTCAGACTGTTCACTTCATATTTAACTCTGCATCGAGGGCAAAAACACACTCATTGCTGCACTCTAGTTCTGCTCCTGTTTTTATGACGCAGTTTTTTTTTTTTTTTTTTTACGAGTGAACCAAAAGCAATAATCACCAAGTTATACAGACGGACAGGTGACTCACTGATTGGACAGTTTTGGCCAGCGACATCATCAACACGTCATCGGAGCCCACGCCGGAAAGTCAAACTCCAGTGACTCACAGCAGGTCGGGCAGCACTTCAGTTCTTCGTATTGTGTATATTTTGTCTTTCTGATGTCACAAATGATATAAAAACATGAAATAATATGTAGTAAGTATTATAGACTCCAAATAATTACAGGAGTTGGAGACGGGGTGAAAAATGGGACTTCCAGTAACAAGGATTCGCACACAAGCACAAAACACTGCAGTGTAAACTGATTTCAGACTCGGTAACACATCGGTTACCGTGGTTACCAAATGCCAAATTATTTACAGCCCACTTTTGTTGTAAGTTCCTGAACATTTCACGATCGGTTGATTGATTTTAATAACAGTATGAAACCCTCGTTTTCGTGTGTTCGTCGCCCGTTTGTTCAGTTCGTGTTGCGGTTCGACAACGACCGATTCGAATGACGTCATCGACATTAAAATGGCTTTTTACAGGCGCTGGTGAAGTTTTACAAAAATGAAAACCCTCATCGTTAAGAAATTGTTAATATAAAGAGTAATAGTCGTGCTTGTTTGCAGTTGAAAGTGTCCAGAAATATTTAAGCCGAGCCGCCGTACTCGCGGCAAAGATTCGCTTTTGTTTGTTCTGAACACAACAAACATTTCAAGATTTAGTTGTGATTTTTGTTGGTTTTTGTTGGTTTTACTCATCAGGATCTAAATCTAAAGACATTTTGAGTTTTTACGTCCTGAAGTATTTCGTGGCTGCAGCTGTCACCACCAACGTCGTGTACGGTTTACCGTTGTTATATTTGTCAGTCAAAAACTACGTTGGATATCGTATCCACGACTATCGCAATCGTGGTTTAAGGTTCGCGGGCCGACGGGCCACCCTCCGAAGCGTGTCCCATTTCATCACAGGGCTTCACGGGACTCAACAGCTCTCCTCAGGAACTTTCCCATCGGTCCCTTGCTATTTTTTTCTTTTTTTTTTGTTCTGTCTGGTTCCCATCTTACCGAGTGAAGTATGTGAGGGGGTTTAGATGCTGGGATAAGCTCTTCTGGGTAAAACTCCATGAAATGGAGCAATGGGATTACGGGGTCCGTGCACAAGTCCCGAGCAATCCTCTTCTGAAACAGATTGCCCTTATTCACGTCTGCTTTTCATCTCTTTGTGTTATTTTTTTCCTCCTAAATCCACCGGTTTGGATTACGGCCTGCCAGCGGGGACTCCGGCGCTGCCGAACACCGGTGGTCCGTCGGCGTCGCGTCTCCCCTGAGCAGCGACGGCTGCAACTCAACGCAACGAGTTTCAGATTGAACAGTGAGCCAGTAAACCCAGTAATGTGCGTTAATATACAGATACGATGCGCAGAGAGGAAGTATTGAAGGTTCAGCACCTGAGTTCAACACGTTTTTGTGACCGCTTGAACTGGAGCAGAGAAACGTCTGATTTTTGGGGGTCAAACTCTGGAAATCGTCAACAAAGACTCTTGAAACGTTTCAGAAAGTCTGACGGAGATGAAGCGACGAGCCGGGCGAGGTGTTCTGATGGTGGTCAACGGTTCAAGACCGAAGAAAAAGGAGCGTCGGGTGAGGAGACACCAGGTGGGTTTTTTCTTTGACGTTGGCGGGAGTTGTGCAACCGTGAATTCGTCCCCCAGAGTCAGACTGTCAACACTGAGTTCCACTGGGAACCTTCTGAGGGTCGTTAGCGTTGTTAGCTGGTTGTTAACTTAAGTTGAACTAATTATTAGCAAAACGTGAGTTTAGATTTGTTTTTTGTTTTTATTATCTGTTTGTTAGCTGTTTGTTAGCATCGTTAGTGCTGTTAGCTGGTTGTTAGCGTTGTTCGCTGTTGTTAAATTGAGTTTAGCTGGCTTTTAGTAAAATTAGCCCTTTTTAGCTTTATTAGCTGGTTGTTAGTGTTGTAATTATTTTTGAACCCATTAATATGGCCTCAAAATGCAGAAGTCAGTAAATAACTTTCCTAAGAAGGATTTGTTTTTTGGTCTTACTACCTTCCCTACACTAACTTCTCTTTATTTGATCTCCTTGTGAATACGCAGCAGACAAATCCAGATATTTATTTATTCATTTTACTCTCTGGTGTAAACACACATTAGTTGTGTCTGTGCTGTATAATCATTCAGCTTCACTTGCAGAGGTGACGACCTCTTTCTCTGGACTCCTGCTGGTTAAAGACAGCTTGCTTTTTTTACGCTCTGCACACCGGTCCACTGCTGGAGTTTTAGAAAAAAAACCATTTTGCAGGTTTAATTGACTGCAGCATCCTGAAGTTTAACAGCGCGAGTACTGCAACTCTTCCTGTTCGTAAGAAATGTTAAAGCGTGATGATTTCTGGCATTATGACTGAACGTTTAACTTTAACGTTTAACTGACTGTCGGCCATCGTCATCGTCGTCTTTATAATGTATCGTATCTGTAGAGGAAACACTTCGTTTATTTTAAAACCTTCAAAATGAAACAAGACAAAGTAATTTGATTAAGATCAGATCAGTCAGGACAAAAATGAAAACTCTCAAAAAGCGTCAGACTTTGAGCAATAAAACCTTTAAAAACATGCCATGTTATGTTTCTCATAAATACTTTCAGTTTGATCGTAAACGATGAAAATACGTGCAGCTACTATTAATGCATGGTCGATATGTTCGCTTTCTATCTGCCGAATATGTGTTGGATACATGAAACCCCAAAGGGATAAAGAAACTGACTCGAAATAATATGAAATACGAAGACTTTCACGAAGTCAGTGACTTCATCAAAAAAAAAAACGACACTAAATAAATTCGGTTAAGCAGCATCAGTCTGTTCCTGCAGGTGCGGCGAGCCGAGCAGGTAAATCAGACCCACTTTTGAGCGTTTCTCGGGTGTCCCGCTAATGTTGCGCAGTCATTTGTGTCACGAGATGATGTACGACTCGTCCTGTCGGTGCCCTCGTCACAGCGGGGGGGGCGCCGTGAACAATCTCCAAGCCAAACTAGCCCCCTTCTTCCCTCTCGTCTCCGCCCAGCTCTCTTCAAATTGAAATATTGTGATTATTCCCCTGGTTCGGGGGAGGCTCGCTGTAATCGCCAGACAAATGATGTGGAAAAGCAATAAAAAAGAAAAGGCGGCTCCCAGGAGAGTCTTCGAAGGCTCCAGCCGAGTGACACGGGCCGTGAGGGATACGAGCTGCCGACGAAGGAGAAGCGGTCCGGGCGGTGGCGGGTAGCGGCTGCCTCAGAGCCGTGGATCTGCTGCTTAAAGGGGGATTTGACTAAACAAATGGCAGCATATGGCAGATGAGGGAGAGGCAGCGAGTGGAGAAAGGGAGAGGTGGCATTGTTTTCAGAGAGAAAGGAGGGGTGTGGGGGGAGGGGGGGTCTGTGTCTCTCCTCCCCTCTTCAATCTTTCATTATGTTGTCACACTCTAGCTGCGTGCTTCCAGTAACACTTTAATTAGCCTCCATGAGTTTAATTGTGCGTGTATGTCTGCCAGCTTGTTTTGCTGCGTAAAACCTGTCGTGTTTGTTTTTTCTCCGAAGCTCTGAAGATCGCTGCTGCTGCAGGAAACCCCGAACATCTTCCACTTCACCCGAACATCTTCCACTTCACCCCGAGCATCTTCCACTTCACTCCGAGAATCTTCCACTTCACCCCGAGCATCTTCCACTTCACCCGAGAATCTTCCACTTCACCCCGAGCATCTTCCACTTCACCCCGAGCATCTTCCACGAGCATCTTCCACTTCACCCCGAGAATCTTCCTCTTCACCCCGAGCATCTTCCACTTCACCCCGAGCATCTTCCACTTCACCCCGAGCATCTTCCACTTCACCCCGAGCATCTTCCACTTCACCCCGAGCATCTTCCACTTCACCCCGAGCATCTTCCACTTCACCCCGAGCATCTTCCACTTCACTCCGAGTATCTTCCACTTCACCCCGAGCATCTTCCACTTCACCCCGAGTAACTTTGCTTTGGTTCTGCGCATCCTACTGGAAGCGGGGGGAAGCTGTGAGGCCCCAGGGTGCCGCCCTCCACCTGCCATATGCATCACATTTTTGTTGAATTTTTTGGAAATCTTTTATTTTGATTTTTTTTTTTAAACTTTCACATTTTGTGACATTCAACAGATACATGTGGAAGTTTTCTTTTTTATATATTTTTTTGTGGTCATTTTATTTTATTTTTCATATTAAAACCTTGCGTTAGTATGAACTTAAGTAGGGCTTTGATTTTAGAAATAGATAAATAGGAAAAAAAACAACCTGGTAAGACAAATATGTGTTTTTATAGGGTGTGGGGAGTCCCAGACTGGCAGTAATTGGTTATAGTCGGAGAAATTACTCGAGTTTATCTTAAAAGTTACACATTATATTGAACAACATTTTTTGATAAATCCCCCAAAAATTGTTTCCTTTCCAAACAAATTCTAAGTTAATCTTCAAACTCCTGCGAGTCTGATTTAGATCATCGTGAAACTTTATGAATAAAAATGTGTCGTTTTCACTGTACAGGTGAACCAGAACACTCCTGGCTGACGACGCTCACACTTCCTCAGAAAGAAAAGGAACAACAACCTGGAGACACGAATGTGTTGTTTACGGTGTGGAGAGGCAAGAAGGTCACAGACTGAAAGAAATTGGTTATTTGGGGACAAATGACTCGACTCGATTGGAAAAAGTTACACGATATATCGAACAAAAAGTTTGAGATAAATCAAAAATATTTGTTTCTTTTCCAGTTTTTTTTTACCGAGTTTAGCTGCAAACTCCTGCGAGTCGGCATTTAGATCATCATGAAACCTGATAAAGATGTGCCGATTACAGGTAAACCAGTGCAACAGTCCTGGCTGAGCACGCTCACACTTCCTCATATAACCAAAAAAAAAAAAAAAAAAAAAAAAAATCAAAGCATCTGCGGAAGTCCTCCTGTGTTGTTTTCTTTTTCTTTTTTTCTCTCTTCTCATTCTTTGTGGCGAAACAAGAAGCAGGCAGTTTGCTGGCAGTAGGAGGTTTCAGCAGCCCGGAGCTGACGGGAGCATCAAACCACAGCTGTGTGTGTGTGTGTGTGTGTGTGTGTGTGTGTGTGTGTGTGTGTGTGTGTGTGTGTGTGTGTGTGTGTGTGTGTGTGTGTGTGTGTGTGTGTGTGTGTGTGTGTGTGTGTGTGGAGCTGCTGTTGTTGCTGCTTGCTGCTACCACTTGCCTCCGTCTCCTCCCTTCTCTGGCCTAATCAACAAAACAGCCTCAGCTGCCCCTTCGGATCCCCTGCCAGGGTCCCTATCATCCTCTGATCAAATATTAATGTGTGATACTGAGCTTGCTCACTAATCCAAAGCCAATTAATATTATCTGTCAATTATTTACAGATCCTGAGGTGCGGAGGCAGATCCCTGAGGACCGCATCGGCCAGGTTCAGAATATGTAATTGACTTCCTCTTTGGCGCCCCCCCCCCCTCCCCCACCCAACACCAACCTCCACCTTGGCCTCCCTTCATTCTTTCTTCCTCTTGCCTTTTTTCTTTCATCCCCCCCCCTCCTTTCATCTCCTTCCTTTTTTTGTTGTTTATGTGTCTTTTAAAGCCTAAATGGTCGTCTTTGCAGGATGCTGCCTGAGCATTAGCATTGCTGATATATCTGACATTGTGGGATATGGGATGGATGGATGGATGGATGGGGGGGGGGGGACGCAGCAGCAGCAGCTCTGCTCGGGCTTTGTGTCTGACTCTCTTACTCATAGCAGTCGGGGAAATAGCGTTATTAGTTTTTATCAGCGATGCGCGACAACGTGACATATGTTGTTTTGGGTTTTTTTCGAATCCCTGCGCCTTCGCCGACTCGGGCTGTTACCTCCGATCACTTCTGATTGTTGTTCTCCAACTCCCCCCGTCTCAGAGATGGCCTTTGCAAGTTGGTTGACTGATACCAAAAAAAGGTGGAGGTGGAGGCCTGGTGGATGGTGGTGGATGATGGTAGAGGTGGTGAGACTGGCATCTGAGAGAGGGGAATAATGATGGCCGGTCGTTTTCGGGATCTCTTGAAGCTGCAAATCGAAGCTCCTTCTGCTGGAAGAAAAAAGGATGAAAGGAAGGAGGGGAGTCGTTTTTCTCTGACACTACTAAACATCCTACCACCTCCCATAATGCACTTTGACCTGCCGGGGGCCTCTAATTGGCTGTTGTTGGGTTTTTTTTCTCGCCCAACTCCTCTTGTCTTCCAGCTTTTTATCCTGATGTTTGGTTACCGTCGGCGTTTGTTGACTTACTCCTACATATATATATTTCGCACTAACTAGCTCTTCATCAAGGCCTTTTTGTACGCTGCTCTTTTCTCTTAAGAAGTGTCGGATGAGGGTTTTTTTGTTTTTTTTGCCGGTGTTATTCCCACCGCCCAAATGTGAGCGGGCTGAAAAGATGGCTTCCTTCTCGTTAGCCGTGCCTTCACAGCTCAGATCTCAGCGTTTTTTTGTTTTTTTTGCGGGAGCGAGTTTTTTAATCTGATATGTAAATATCGCGTTTGATCCAAAGCGTTCGTCTTAACGAGCAGGAAAAAAAAATCTCTCCTTTTTCTCTCCGCCTTTTTTCCTGCGCCGGTAATTAAACCAAAGCCTGTTTTTTGGGGTGGGGGGGGTTTCTCTCCCATCTCCTGTCTCTTCTGTCTGTCTGTCTGTCTGTCTGTCTCGTCCCCGTCTCTCCTCTCTTGTTTCCCTGCCTCTCCGTGTCTCCTCTTTGACACCAGGCGCAGCGCAGTCTTGATTTCTACACGTTTCATCCTTTACGTTCGGCAGCTGCTGCATATTTTGTCAGAGCCGTCGCTGTGAAGTACGTTTGTCACGCTTGGAAACGCCGATGTTTGAAGCCGGGCCTCTTTTGAAGTTGGCTGATGTGCGGCTGTTTTAACTGGAAGGCAAAAAAGGGACGGCGGTCGCCCGTAATGGGGGGAGTATTCAAATGACTGACCTCTAGATGACAGACCCGAACCAAACTGCGCTATGAATAAACAGCAGCTTGATGTGCCGCTTTACGCTGCGCTTTGTTCAGGTGTTGATATCGTGTCCCGATCGTACCGCCTGCTAAATGACTGAAGGTCACCGGAGTCTGAGGGACGGCGCTAAGATCCATTTAGCATGAGAGCTAGAAGAGCACAGAGCCCGTCCTCCCGGTGTGTGTGTGTGTGTGTGTGTGTGTGTGTGTGTGTGTGTGTGTGTGTGTGTGTGTGTGTGTGTGTGTGTGTGTGTGTGTGTGTGTGTGTGTGGTGAGTCCTCAAATCCATATGAAGATATATTTGCCTTGCAAAAAAAAAGATGATTTACTCGCTTCAATCCCGGCAGACAAACGACACATTTAGCCCGAGAGTCAAGTCTGAGGAGGGCGGGAGGGTGGACTGGGAGGAGGAGGGTGGAGGGGTAGGGGGTGGAGCGGGGTGGAGGAGGGGGTGGGTGGAGGAGGGTGGACTGGGTGGAGGGTGGAGGGGTGGGGGTGGAGGAGGGTGGAGGAGGGGGTGGAGGAGGGTGGACTGGGAGGAGGGGGTGGAGGAGGGTGGACTGGGTGGAGGAGGGTGGAGTGGGTGGAGGGGGTGGAGGAGGGTGGACTGGGTGGAGGAGGGTGGACTGGGTGGAGGGGGGTGGAGGAGGGTGGAGGTGGGTGGAGGAGGGTGTACTGGGTGGAGGGGGGTGGAGGAGGGTGGACTCCTTGTAAAAAAAAAAAAACTAAAAAAAACCGCCTATCATCGAAAGCTTTGTTGCACTGCTGCGTTCGACCGTTCGTTCACGTCTTCTCTGAATCTCGTCTCTGATACTGCGACTGAGTGGCGTTGGACTTCGTCTTCTAGTTTTGTTTTTACGGCGGGATGCGGATGTTTTCTCCAACAAGTCAGTGATACGAAGACGCTCCGACTCGTTCAGGACAAACCGAGGCTGCATTAGCAGCGTGTTGTCTTTTTCAACGTCTACCGAATCAAACGGTTACTAAAGTTTGTTTTTCTATTTGGTAAATATGAATTCTCCGAGTCAGACGAAGACATGGGATCAGAAGAAGATCGTAAACATTCGATCACAGCAAAGCGTGTAATACATCCTCCCGTCCACTAGAGGGAAGCACATCAATATAGCATCTTTGCCTTCAAGAAAACCCTGTTGTTGTTTTTTGGGGGGGAAAAACCACGTGGAAACCCCACAGACTGGATAAAAAAATGCTCCCGATCTGAAAAATGGTTCCGATCCAGAAGTGTCTTCAGCTGCAATACCAGCGAGTGCCACTAGAGGTCGGCTCCAAAAAGCCTCCGGCTCCATAGACTCCCATTCAACTTCTCTCATCAAATCCAAAGTGAATAAAATGTGTCCATCAGTTATCTCGGTGTTGTTAGCTAAAGTCACTCCTTCTTATTAGTTTTCTGGAGGTCCATCTGAAAATAATCCCTCATTCATTAGAAAAGAAGATTAAAAAATGCAGTTTGGACAGGACTTGACGGTTTGTGTGATTCCAGGCTGTACGAACTCGTAACTAAGACTTTGACCCGCGTTCTGGGAGCTAAAATTTTGACACTCCCAACGAGGTGGTGCTCAATCGAGTCCGAGGTAGACTGTGATTGGTCAAATAAAACATGTACCAATATAGCAACAAACAAAAAAAAGAATTTTCTCATTGAAAGGTAAATCTGTAAACTTTGCAGAGACTCGTGGAAACCAGGAGCTCAGAATACTTTACAGTGACAGCTTTCTTCATAAAAAAAAACACAAAAAAAAAACCCATCTCTTTTACGTGAATAATTTGAAGCGCTTGACTCAGAAATCAAAAGGTACGATACCTGCTGCTGGTAAACTGCACTGTTATCTACTCTACAACTTCCTGCTCTAATCAGCCTCCATGTTTATCACATGACAGATTCTTTCATGGAAAGTAAAAGTAAAACGTGAGTCTGTGAGTTTTCTAGACTGCAGAAACAGAATGACAAGAGAGAGCTTCATTGACTAACGCCACAGCTGGATGATGGAGTCTCCAGCTGTGACTAATTGCTCCGAAAGTTAACCGATATTTGACAAAACTTTCATACCTTTTTTCTTACAGATACTATTGTAGTTTTAGACAATATGTGAGTCCAGGAGAATGTATATATTGAGCATCAAAGATTATCCACTCTGAGTTACAGGTCACACTTACAAGAAAAGAATCCCATTAATTTTACATGAGCAAAAAGTCACGTGATTAAACATGTGATTGTGCTCATTGGATCATTTTCATGTAAGATTCCCATGGGAAAACCTTTCCACATATTTTCCCCCCAATGTTATCATATGTTGCAACATGTGCTAAACATGTATCATACATGTGATCACATGGGAAACTCATGTTTGAATTACAGGCAAGTTGTTAGAATCAACTTCATTTAAAGCAACATTAAATTATAGAATACATTTCTCACATTTAATTAATTGTAATTGGAAATATATGTGTGATTATTGTGAATGGAGGTTATAGAATGAGTTTTGTCATATCAGCATTAAAAATCAACATTAAATCTGCACTAATCTAAGTTCTCTATTAACAGTTGAATGTTATCCATGACTCCAGTTCCCCTCGGAGAGTTTTAGTGTCTTCCAGCTCGTTGTTTTGGTTTTCCACTCTTCAGCTTTTTAATATTTGGGTATTTACTTGAAAGTGACTGAGGGGACATATTGAATTATAAAATTTGATATCAGATAACTCATTTCAACAATTCTGCCCTTGACTTTATTTATTTAGCATGCTCGTGTTTCAAGCTCGGAAGCTGAAGATCTATTTTTGGGGTTTTATTCCAAGTCATCGTGCATTTAAAACTAAATATGAACATTTTCAGTCAGTTTCTATAATTTTGCGGCCCAGACTTCATTTGTACTTTGACGTAAAGGAAACCGAAAGGTTTCCGATGCATTCGACATTTCAGAGATCAAAAAAATCTGCGACCCAGAGTTTTTTTTTTTTTTTTGGCTGAGGGGTCGCAGAGATTTCAGGGGGGGGACGAGTATAGAAGAAGAGGGACAGAAGCCGGGAAAGTCTGTCTCTGCTTTGATACGCCACACCTTCCGACTCCTCGGGACCGCCTCCGCCGACGCCGTACGCTCCTAATTAATTTGTCGGCAGTCGGGTTACCTTGATGAAAGATTGCGTTCGGAGGGAGAGAACACCTGGTAACATATGCTGTGGGGACTGACGGCGAGGCAGCCGAGTACCAGCTGCAGATAACAGACAGGACGATTCAGCAGATTGTGTATATGTTGGGGGGCGCGTGGGGAGGGCGAGAGAGGACACACACACACACACAAATATCTGAAAACAGTTATTTTTAGTAAATAAGTCGCACCGCGTCTTTTACATCGACACATTTTACAAATAATCTCGTTCCACTTGTTTCCACCAAAATAAAAGAATTTCCAAACACCGTTCGGGAACTTTGGTGAATGATAACACCTCGCATGTACAATGTACAGATACATACATAGGATGCCAAAAAATATATATGGCAATACAAAGTCTGCCATTTTGCTTGGTTTCTTCCTGACCTACATTTGCCAGTCCAGTGATGTGATGGTTGTTCTACAAATCCATGGATTTAATTGGACGGGGTGGACTTTTAATCTCAAAACTGATCATCAGTGCTTATTTCACCAATGAGTGTTGCCTTAACTTATTATTATTTTTCTATATAGTATTATTGTAACTGTCATCCATCCAGATACTAACTTTCCTCAAACCTCACCAAGTTGTTTTTGAAGCCAACGCAGAAGTAAACTGCAATACCACTGAGGGCCACTAGGGTCTGTCTCCAATACGCTTCCATTGAAAAAAGCATCAACTTCTTCTCCTGAAATACAAAAGTCAGTAAATGTTTTCCACAAAGTCATCATGGTGTCATTAGATAAACTCCCTCTGATCAGACTTTCCTTCTGGAAATAACATTCATTAGATATTAGGACTCAAACACAGATATGCTTGGCTTTGATTGACAGGCCTGGGGTGCAGTCAGGTTGCCTGCATAGGTGGGCGGGGCATAAGTGTGCATATCCAACCCTCACTCCCTGGTCCCTTCATGGCTCCAAAATAAATAAAAAAAATCCCAAGATGTCAGCAGCCAAAGTGCCAGACTGAAGCCTTCAAACACCAACAGAGTTGGTTACCACGTGTCCTAAACCCAACCCGACCCGTCCCACAGCACCGTTACATCATACAGGGTTAGTGAGTCACGTGTCTTGATTGATGTTGACCAGCTGTGTTGATGTTGTGGTTGAAGGATTTTTTTTAATTTTTTAATCCCACATCACATTTGAAGTGGTCTTAAACCTCAGAAACATTCAGGATGCAGGAAACGAACGACGATTACATTTTACGCCAAAATGTGTTTTGCAAAATCAAATCAGCGGCGTACGTGTGCGTGCTGATCAATTTAAATTGATCTACACTGACAACTCCCATCAGTTCAAAAAACTTGTCGAGCTTTTTGAAACCGCGGCTCAAAACTCTCCTCCTTCCAGAAACAGCAGCAGCGTCTCCGGCCCGCAGTAACCCTCCATCAGCCCGACATTCAGGATCAGGTTTCTGTCGGGGGGGCGGGGGGCGCTGAGACGGAGCTCGGCCGGGCGTTTGAAGGCCGGCAGGTCCGCCGCCGAACCACCAACCTCGTGTTGAGTTTTTGTTTTTTTTGGTGGTGGTGGGTGGAGGGGGGGTTTAGGGGGGTCCTGAGAGGAGCAGCCCCGGCAGCTGCCCTCCTTCACGCCTGTTTGTCAGGAGCTGTCGATAAGTCCCGCACTCGCTCGGCTTTTCGAAAGGAGGAGGGCGGAGGGAGGGAGGGTGGAGGAAAAAGGCTGAAATAGGATGCTTCCTGCCCTTTAACATGCCAGAGGCTTCGTTAAGGGAACCTGTGAAATCAGTTTAATAGGCTGACATCACCCCTGGGCCTCCGTGACCCGGCCCTCCCGAGACCCTCCTCTTCCTCTTCTTCTTCGTCTCTCCTCTCCTCCGTCACCTTTTCTTTCCTCTCCTCTCGTCTTATCGATTGTCTCCTCTTCACTCATCGCCTTTTTTCTTTTTCTCTTCATCTTCCATTTCATCTCATGATTTCCTTTTTTTTTTTTGTGCTCTCAGCGTTATCTCTCCTTCTGTCTTGGCCTTTTTTTCTTTTCACTGCTCTCCCTTCCTTTTACCTTTTTTCCCTTTCTTCTCCTCCTCTTAAATCTTCCTCTCCGTGCGTTTTTTCTTTTTTTGCCTCAGCAGCGGTGTTTTGTAGCCGATCTAACAGGGGGGGATAGCTCTATTTTTCATCCCGCTGACCTTGATGAAAAGAGGGGAGGAGGTGGGGTGGGGGTGGGAGCCGGTCCGAGGACGACCCTGAAGTCTGCCTGAACCCACCTGACATTAGTGAATAAAATATAGCGCCGGGCCTCCTGTTGGGGACGGCCGCTGAAAGGGAGATCACTCCACCTCCTCTTATTTATTCTCTCTTCCTCCTCCTTCAGACGCCGGGAATGTGACGTTAATGTGCATACCGGCTGTTTGAACCGCCGACCACAGGTCAGCCGCTTTAATAGAGAGGTTCAAGCTCCTCTCAAAGGGGATCGCAGCCTCAACGCCTCCATTAACGTGGAGCAGGAATGTAGCCGTAAAAACCAGCAGCACTTCCTCATGCGAGGTTTTCTCCTCCCCGGATGTTTGAAATCCTCCACGCCGGGAAATAAGAATAAGAAAAAGAATCAAGCATATTTCACAAGTCTTTAACTCTTTTTTTTTTATTGTTGTTATTATTGTGTGCCAAACGTTTTATTTTTGTATTTTTTTCCCGTTTCTGACTCGGCGCATGTGAACAGGTCTTCGCTGTAGTGTGTGTGCAGGTTGAGGGTTGCATCTTCTTCTCTTCTCTTCTCTTCTCCGGGTTTTTTGCATGACTATTTATGTGCTGTGAATATTTTGTCTTCTGGATATAGTATGAGGAGAGTGTGTGTGTGTGTGTGTGTGTGTGTGTGTGTGTGTGTGTGTGTGTGTGTGTGTGTGTGTGTGTGTGTGTGTGTGTGTGTGTGTGTGTGTGTGTGTGTGTGTGTGTGTAGAAGTGCTTCTCTGGTGCTTGCATATGGGTCCTGACACTGCCTGGATGGTTGTGGCTGCCCATGGCTGTAGGCAGGCCTTGGGGGGTGCAGGCCCTCTCCTGGTGGGGATAAAAGCAGGAGGCATCTGGCTCCAGCGGAGCTCCAAAAAAACTCAAAGTAGCCTAAGATCCCCCTTCTCCTAGTTTAGCCAAACAAGCTGGACTAATCCCAACTATCAGGGGATGCTCTGTCAAAACAAGCAGCAGGGCCCTAAGGCGAGCCCATCTCACCGAGCGGTGCAGGGCTGCGCGGAGAGGGAGCGAGGTAAGGAGGCCCTCCCCCATTAGCATAATGCCTCTCGGTAGCGAGCTGGTGTGCTGGCCTGACAGCCTGAGCGCAGGGGCACAGCGTCTCACGGGGGGGTTTGGGCTCAGAGACGGGGGCAGCAGGGGCAGCGGGGGCAACAGAGGAGATGTGGGAGCTTTTCTGGCTGAAATCAGCGAGGGGGCAAAAAAAAAAACAACCAGCCCAGCCTGCTGATGGCAGTTCCTCCTCTCTCGCCCTCTCTCTCTCTCTCTCGCTCTCTCTCTCTGATTTCTTCTCCTCTGGCTTATTTTTAGCAGCCTTCATCCTCCAAAAAAGCAGGTTGAGTCCTTCTTCTTCTCTGAATATGTAGGGCTTGTGCCCTGGGCTTGCCGTCGTTCACCCCGTTTCACCAGCTACACCTCGTGAAAAACAGCTATTCTGGTTCTGCCCCGACTTTGTGTTGTGGTAACCTGCCGGGAAATCAGAAAACCTGCTTTGACACGCAACCACGCCGTAAACCTCTCCCTCCTCTTCACATATATGAAATATTGATTTAGCGAACTCATTAATCCGTCACAGATCCTCTCCTGATATTCAAATGACTCTTTTCTGTTTTTTTTTATATCTTGAAAATCTTTCTGGAAAACGGTGTCACGACTCCTCCCAAAAAAAAAAAAAACAACGCCCCGTCTTCTTTCTTCTTTTTTTTTTTGTCGCCCGTCTGATGTCGTTTTAATTTTGCGTATGCAGAAAAGGCTAAATGAAACAAATGAGTTAGCGCGTTGTGTTATGAGCCCTTAATGGGAACATAATGGGGTTAGCTCAGGCCACGTAATAATGAATATCAATATGAGCAGCCTGGCCTTTTATTAAAGCCTTACATCATCTTTCAGACACTCATTGAGGGGAAGGGGGCGGCGGGGGGGCCGAGGGGCCGGGGGGACGATATTTTTGGTCGTTGCAACGCTTCTGCTTTAAGTATTAAATCAATGTTCTCTCAGAGACGTTGTTGTTTAGTTGTTTACAGTCAGGTTTGTTTAGGATCTATCGGGATGTGAAATCAGATAAATGCAGAACTCATGATTCCTGAACGTCCGTTGGAGGCTACGGCTTTTTTTTTTCTTTTCTTTTTTTATAAAAATAGGAAAACCCCGCCGCCTGCCTCCGAGTCTTAAGCCCCCCGGTTCCTACTGGGAGTCGTGCTTGGACCGGATCCAGTTGATTATCATTTTTCCAGCCCCACTGTCACTCATACAGGAAGGCAGGTTCCCGGTGCCCAATTATCTTTGAAAAAAAAAAAGCCTCCGACCCGCGGAGGTGCTGGATGTGATCAATGAGGGCCGATGCGCGGCGTCGATACGCTCCGAGTCAGGCCTATTGATCACGGGACGCTTATAGACAGACGTTGTGAGCTGTATAATGTCAGCGGGGCGGGGGGAGGGGGGCGTGGCTGCAGCCAGCGTCGGGAGCCTCAGGTGTGCAGCGTCAGGAGGAAGAGGTGACAGTTTGCCCCCCCCCCCATGAGGCCCCCGCCTCCCACCCCCCAGGGGGAGGGGATCAGGACCTGCCCTGACTCCCAGCCTCCCAGCTCGCGGCAGCAGGGTGACGAGCCGCCCCAGCGGCCCCTCCCACCGCCGCCGCCGCCGCACCGCAATTAAAAGTCTGGCTCGGTCGCACAGGCTGGAGCGCAATAAAACACAGAGCACAACAACCCTCTCACCTTACGCTCGGGGACTGGGACACACACACACACACACACACACACACACACACACACACACACACACACACACACTGGGACACTTCTGTTTCCGCCCTCAGAAAAGAACAAAACCGCTCCGCTCGGATTTTCAGATCGGTGTCAGCAGAGTCAGACAGATTTCTCCCGAGTATATCGTAATGTTTTAGATGCTTGTTATTTCTTTCTCCTCTTTAACAACCCTGTTTCCAGACTACGGTGTCGATACAGTGACTTTTTAAAGCGTCCTAAAGGTTCAGGAGCTCCAACACGTGGGAGTTAAAGCAGCGCATCATCTTCGCAGAGAGGTTTTATTCACTAACTCGGTGAGATCTGATGGTGTTTGAAATAATTAGCTGGTTTATAAACTACCTGTTTTGCTGGGAAAAGCAACGAAAAATATCCCACAGACTGTTTCTAAAAGAGTTCGTAGCTTCAGGTCTGTAAAATGGTTCCGATGCAGAAGTGTCTTCAGCTGCAATACCAGCGAGTGCCACTAGAGGTCGGCTCCAAAAAGCCTCCGGCTCCATAGACTCCCATTCAACTTCTCTCATCAAATCCAAAGTGAATAAAATGTGTCCATCAGTTATCTCGGTGTTGTTAGCTAAAGTCACTCCTTCTTCTTAGTTTTCTGGAGGTCCATCTGAAAATAATCCCTCATTCATTAGAAAAGAAGATTCAAGAAGACCTGTTTTGGGGGGCGTGTCTGTTTGATTGACAGGCCTGTGGTGCAGTCAGGTTACAGCTATCGGTGGGCGGGACGTAGTATCTTCAGGTTTCCTATCAGATCGGTCAGATCCACCGCTGGCTCCTCCCCCAGCTCGTCCAAATATGGTCACTTCCTGCTCCAAACCGCTCTGAACTAGCAAAGATGGTGACATCACTGATGGTTGATGACATCACTGATGGTTGATGACATCACTGATGGTCGGTTTTGGTGCACAAACATTCCTCATTTGATGGTCAATGCTGATTGGTTGAAGGCTGGTTGAGGCCTCAGTCCGTTACGATGCAACGACGGGAAACTGCTGAATATGGGGATTATGTTTCAGGTGGACATTTTCTAAAACAGATTCATTCAGCTGGTTGTTGGTTCAACGCTGAAACACAGAAGGTTTCAGGTGAATAACATAAAGACCAGTCAGACACATCTTCTTCTCCATCTGGTTTAGGTGTAAATCTCTGCGGTCTTCATTGGATTTAAGTTCTTCAGTGCCGTCCGCACTAATTAGGAATCATTACGTCTGAGCCGCAAAGGTCCGGTTTTAATCTGAAACACACGAACGCCTCCCTCCAAACACCTCGGACCCGGCCTGAAGGAAATCTGTTTTCCATTCGGCCCCCGAAGCCTCGTCGTCTCGATGATGATGAACGATTATTGCCCTCGGATCGCTTTATGATACACGCGCTCGTTAAAAGTAAAAGGGGGCCAGCCGTTCTGCTGAAGTAACCTTTCCGTACATCATCCCGAGTGTGTGAAGCTCATAACGTCCGGCCAGACGTCCTCTCCGTATCGATGCATCATCGTACGGGTAAAGTGGCCGTAAAACCGCTGAGCCGGTGACATAATGAGATCAATCGGGTCTCTTTTAATAAAAAAAAAATAAACAGGAAGGTGCTCCGGTTGTTTGTCTACATCAGAACAAAAAGAGAGCGAATGAAATCGACTGTTGCTCCCGACAGAAAAAAGGAAGTGTTTTTTTTAGGTGAAGTGGAGTTCACTCTGCAGCTAATGGAGGTAAAAAAAAACAACAACACACATTTACGCTTCGTCCTCGTAATATTGTTATTATACTTCTTAATTCTTATGAATACAGTGGATTTTGAACATGAATTTTAATGAGTGTAATGTATGCATTTTTCGGTTCACATTTGATGTGTGAGGTCATCGCAGAGGGAGAGCGCCAAAGGCTAAAGTTGAGAAAAAGAAAAAATAAAGACGAGGAGGTGGTGAATGCGAAATTAGAGGTGTGTGTGTGTGTGTGTGTGTGTGTGTGTGTGTGTGTGTGTGTGTGTGTGTGTGTGTGTGTGTGTGTGTGTGTGTGTGTGTGTGTGTGTGTGTGTGTGTGTGTGTGTGTGTGTGTGTGAGGACAGCATACTGAAGTCAGCCAGAACTCCTCATGCAAATACTACCAAGAGGAAAAAAAGAAAGAAGAAGAAGAGGAGCTTCATGAATTAATCTCTCCACTTCCACTTCTTTTCTTTGCTGAAGGCGCTCTTTTCCTCTTTCCCCAGCTTGAGTCTTTGCTTCTCCTGGCGTCGGGGAAATTAATTAGCTGTTTGTCATCTCCAGCCGAAACTGGGAGAGAAAAGAGACTGGAGAGACTCGGTGGCAGCGATGGACTGGAGGGCTGCTCGCTCGGTTGCTTGACAGGCAGGCTGGGATGTGACACTGCAGGTGCTGCTGCTGACTTCCTCCTCCTCCTCCTCCATCCTCCTCCTCCATCCTCCTCCATCCTCCTGGAGCCCAGAGGAAGGTTTGCCCGTCAGCCCGACCTCGATGCACGCTGCAACAAAAAAAAAAAAAAAAAAAATAAGAGGCAGAGGCTTCATTGTCTTTGTGAAGATGGAAGATGGTGTGTGTGTGTGTGTGTGTGTGTGTGTGTGTGTGTGTGTGTGTGTGTGTGTGTGTGTGTGTGTGTGTGTGTGTGTGTGTGTGTGTGTGTGTGTGTGTATTAAAGGAGGACAGGTGGTACGGTGTTTCACTCGAGCCTGAGGAAACGCAGCCCCTAATGTTAGCCAAGGCTGCTTCTCATGGCCTCGGGCTACAGGAGGGACGGAGATGTAGCAGGCAGCAGGTAACTCGCTTGCCATGGGGTGGATTTAGTCGGTGGTGGTGAAGCTTCCAATTTGGCCCACACACACACACACACACACACACACACACACACACACACACACACACACACACACTGTTATTTGACGGAGGAAGGTAACATTGAGCGGCTCGATCGCAGGGTGCCGTTTTCGTGGGGAGTAGATTAAGTTGAGAGTTTTTGGTTGCGGCCTTGACGGGAGACTCGGCAGCTCACCACAGCAGGCGGCTTTAAAAAGTCTCCTTTGTGTGGTGGTTTTACACTGTGTGAAGTTATACAGAGGACTCTGGCGCTGCAGGAAATACGTGAATGGATTGAGTGTTACAACACGCAGACTGTATGTTAAAGTGTTTGTAGCTTCCAGGTTTGAAAAATGAGGTTGAAGTGACTTCAGCTGCAATACCAGCGAGCGCCACTAGAGGTCGGCTCCAAAAAGCCTCCGTCTCCATAGACTCCCATTCAACTTCTCTCATCAAATCCAAAGTGAATAAAATGTGTCCATCAGTTCTCTCGGTGTTGTTAGCTAAAGTCACTCCTTCTTATTAGTTTTCTGGAGGTCCATCTGAAAATAATCCCTCATTCATTAGAAAAGAAGATTCAAGAAGACCTGGTTTTGGGGGCGTGTCTGTTTGATTGACAGGCCTGTGGTGCAGTCAGGTTACAGCTATCGGTGGGCGGGACGTAGTATCATCAGGTGTCCAATCAGATCAGTCAGATCCACCACTGGCTCCTCCCCCACGCTGCGCCTGAGTTTTGAACAAAAGCAACAAAAGTTTGGTTTTCATTTGGAACCAGAAGTTTGAATCATGACATCATCAGTGGACGTGTCGTGATTAAAAGGGAAACACTATAGAAAAGGGTAAATTAAATATATTTCGTCTTGCACGTCTACGCTACAGCTCCGTGACTACATCACACTGACTCTTTAGATATGAAGTGGACTCATATTCCTGCTGACAAACACTTCTTGCTGACGCGGTGCGATTTACAGAAAAAGTCGAATCGGAGGAAACGACGAAGAAAAACTGTCGGTCGACCCACTTCCTGCTTTTCACCCTCTGGACCGTCTGTCGGGTTTTTTTCTTCTTTCCAACATTTCACTTTCACTTTCAGTTCGACTTTCAAAATAAAATCTGATCTGATTGTGTGTGTGTGTGTGTGTGTGTGTGTGTGTGTGTGTGTGTGTGTGTGTGTGTGTGTGTGTGTGTGTGTGTGTGTGTGTGTGTGTGTGTGTGTGTGAGAGAGAGAACACATGCTGCCTGTTCGGACTCAGCTGAGTGTGTGATTACCACCGTTATGAGTGTGTGAAACATACAGTAGTGTGTGTGTGTGTGTGTGTGTGTGTGTGTGTGTGTGTGTGTGTGTGTGTGTGTGTGTGTGTGTGTGTGTGTGTGTGTGTGTGTGTGTGTGTGTGTGTGTGTGTGTGTGTGTGTGTTTATATATATACCTGCTGCTTGTGTGTATCATGTAGCTCTTTATGTGTCTCCAATCATTTAGACTGTAAGTGGGCTAAATTTGGCCTCACTGCTGTGTGTGTGTGTGTGTGTGTGTGTGTGTGTGTGTGTGTGTGTGTGTGTGTGTGTGTGTGTGTGTGTGTGTGTGTGTGTGTGTGTGTGTGTGTGTGTGTGTGTGTGTGTGACCATAAGTGGAAGAGGACTTTATTTTGGCGGTGCATCCATTGTGTGTGAATGAGTTTATATGTGTGTGTGTGTGTGTGTGTGTGTGTGTGTGTGTGTGTGTGTGTGTGTGTGTGTGTGTGTGTGTGTGTGTGTGTACCTGTCTTTGTTATTGTCCTATAAGTGGACGGATGGACTCCTCGTCCTGGTGTCCACCCCGTCTGTGTGTGTGTGTGTGTGTTGTCCCGTGTGCGTCCTCTTTGTTGTCCCCTCTAATCCCGGGTCCCCGTGGGCTCCGGGGGAACAGCTGAAGCCGGGGCAGCGGTGGCTTGTCAGCCCGGGGCTCCCGCTGCTCCTCTCCCTTTCACTGCTCCCCATATGGTCCTGCAGCGCCGGGTCCCCGGGGGCCTGTTAGCGCCGCACCACCCAGGCCCCCGCGCCCTGCCACCAGGCCCCTCTCGCCTCCTGTCTCACCCCCATCGCTCCTCTCTCCCCCCTTTCTCCCCTCTCTCCCTCCTTTGTGATTGTCTGGATCATGTCTCCGTGTGAACCCGGATCTGTTCCTCCTCCGTTTTGTTGTCTTCTGTTAACCACACAGTCTCCTCCCCTCGCCCCCCCCTCCCCTCCTCCACCCCTCCTCCTCCCCACCTCTCTTCCTCTATACCTTTTAATTGATGTTTCTTTCCTCCCCCCTGCCCTCATCTGTCTCTTATTTCTCCGGGCCGTGCCCTCCTCTGCCGTGCGTTGAAGTTAATACGTGGATTTATGGCTCCCATTAGATGTATGAATTATCTCTCTTTTTTTTTGTTTCTTTCTTTTCCTGCAGGAAACTCTTTTTTTCGGGGGGTGGGGGGGAACCCTCCGTGTAGCTCGGGCCGCAGCTAAAGTCATCGCGGCACGGGCCAAGGCCAGTTGGGGCCCCCACGGTACCCCCCACCCCTCCCGGTGGCTGCAGCCTGTCTCTTTAAAGAGTGATTTAGACTCGGCGGGCCCTCGGCAGACCTCGGAGAAGGAGCTCAGTTTATCTTCACCGAGCGGAGCCCCGAGCGTCTTTAAATCAGCTGTCACTACCTCTCGGGGATTACACGGGGATTTCTAAATGAACTGGGGGGAGGGAGTGGGGGGGGGGTGCGCTGTTTCACACAAGTTATCAAACAAGATCATAAAACAAACCATCTCTGGGATTTGACTGTTTGGTTACACGTGTTTGGAAGCGGTGCCGTATGGTAATGCCGCCGCTTCTTCTTCTCCGCGTGTTTGCATGAGACGAGATGAGAGGAGACGAGAGGAGAGGAGAGGAGAGGAGAGGAGAGGAGAGGAGAGGAGAGAGGAGGAGAGGAGACGAGACGAGAGGAGAGGAGAGGAGAGGAGAGGAGAGGAGAGGAGAGGAGAGAGGAGAGGAGAGGAGAGGAGAGGAGAGGAGAGGAGAGGAGAGGAGAGGAGAGGAGAGGAGAGGAGAGGAGAGAGGAGACGAGAGGAGAGGAGACGCCATCTCTGTGATGTTTTTCTTCTCTTCTCTTTTCTTTTCTTTTCTTTTTTTCCTCCTTTTTTTTGCAAGTGCTATTTGGCTGATGTAACGTAGAGCAGCCGGATCTCCACCTCACACACCGACACTGATCCTCCTCAAGTTGGACCGGTGTCAGTGTTTCCTTTTAAATCACACTTCCTGGATTTCTTCACGTTCATTCCGACGTCCAGTTTTGTTCAGACGACACTTCTGAACTTTTTACATCAAATATTAATCTGCAAAAAAATAAAACACTTTTTTTTTTCTGGCTGAGTTTGAGGGCAGCCACAGATTGAATCCTAGAGCGCCCTCTGTTGACGGCACCGGCTCAGTGTCCCCTCAAACCAGAACCACATCCCTCCTCTTCCTCCTCCTCCTCCTCCTCCTCCTCGGGACTCCCAGAACGACGGACAGGCTCAGCTGTACATGATGATGTGAAGAGGAAGTCTGTAACTGAAACACGCTGAATCCAGATCGCAGGAGGTCAGACCGAGTGTGTTATTGATCAGCAGCGAGAGACTTTTACACTCAACAGTTCCTGAACACATTCAACATCTAATCAATCATATCCAATATTTAATGGGGTTTTTTTTGTTTAAAGGTTCTTTTTGAAATCTGCACACAAACACACTTTTATTTTATGGTTGTCGCGTAGTTTTCCTCAAGCTTTGATTTTTAACGTTTTACGTAGTTTTGGTGGAAAAAAGTTTTTCCTTTGGATACTTTTGAGAAGTCGATTCGTTTAACGTCCATAAACAGAAAGGTGATCGTCATACTTCTTGGAAAAGCTCTTTAAATGTGAGGAGGGAATGATTTTCTCTGTTTTATATCATGGGATATTCAGGGTGTCATGTTGGTGTGAGGCTCTGGGAAATTCTGTTTAAAAAAAAAACTGAATTAATGGATGAGTCTATAAGATAATATTTATACATTAATAATCAAAATATAGATTTTTTTTTTCAGCCTTAAATCTGCAGCTCTCCCTTTGCACTTTTAATATAATACCTACACATAAATAACACTTTTAATCAGGCACTTTTATAAACGGCTTATTAACTATATGAACTATATTTGATAGTGAATGAATGCTTTATATATATATATATATATATATTGAAATAAAACTCAACTATAAATAAAACCTAAATACCTTCAGCGTGACATGTTTTTTGATTTTTATCAACTCCAAAAGTTGTCTTGTTAATGGTTAATAACTCATCTATAAAGCATCTCTGACTGATTCATTCATGACTACTTCATTATTTATTCGTTGCAACTTGCAGACCCTTCGTGAAGGACGTGTCAGCAGGAGGCGAAGGAGCGTCGGTGCCGTCACCGAGCGGACGATCCGGGATCGGATCGTCGTGGAAACCCTCAGCTGTGTGTGTGTGTGTGTGTGTGTGTGTGTGTGTGTGTGTGTGTGTGTGTGTGTGTGTGTGTGTGTGTGTGTGTGTGTGTGTGCCTACTTTGAAACCGGATCTGTTCGCGGCGCCCGTGTTGTGTCTCCGACTGCAATATCCTCCTCTGCACTCACGCTGTCATCGGCCGCCTCTCTCTCTCTGCTAACATCCACCACAACAACCCCCCCCCCCCAACCCACCACCAACACCACCTCCTCCACCTCTGTGCGCCCGCAGCTGGCCGAGCCCCCCCCCCCCTCTCCCCCCATCCTCCTCCTCTGGGCTCGGGGCTCGGCGGGGGGGCGGGGCTCTGGATCCAGCTTAAGGAGAAGCCAGGCAGATCAAGGACGAGAAAATACTGGGGGAGAGAAAAAGTTATGTATGATCCTCTCTGTGAACAACCCCCACCAACCATCACCCCTCATTTCTATATATCTTCAACCCCCCCCCTCCCACCCACATCCCCCCCTCCTCCGCTGCTGTTTGGCAGCTAACTACTTTCAGATGCAGGACGAAGCCGGCGTGCCTCCTCGTGTTGTGGGCAGAGACGCCATGTTTACTGAGGGCAGCCGCGTTACGCCCAAACCGTGAAAATATTACGTCCCGAATGACGTGACGCTCAGAGGTCAAGAGGTCAAACTAGCAGTCCGGCCTCTGCAGAGCCGAGTTCCTTCACGGCGATTGATTGACAACCACTTGTTGCACCACCTTTTGTCTCAGTGCAAAAAAACAGTAAAGTAGCAATAGTTCATGAATCGCTTTGAGCTGTCGGCATCACCGGCTTCAGAGTCCAGGTGCGACGTTAGCTCCTCAAAGGTCAAAGGTCGAGAAGGTCGAACGGTTGAATTGAATGGTGACGTAGCGGAAAAGCGAGGCACCGCCGGCCGATGTCGGAGGAAGCTGCAGCTGTTGCAGCAGCACGCGAACAGAAGTCGTCCACGTCCACAGAGATCTTTATTCTTGATGTTTATTGTGTGCGTGAAACAAAAGGGCACGAAAACACGTTCATTTTTTTAGTAAAATAACCGAACAGAGCTGCAGATATGTTGGTGATGCGTTCAGCTGAACCAAGACGACACTAATACCGACGGTGATGTCATCGTTGGTTCATGAACGTTATGAATCCTCCAGTTCAGATTCTGTCCGTCACCATCTTTGCTGGTTCGGAGCGGTTTGGAGCAGGAAGTGACCATATTTGGACGAGCTGGGGGAGGAGCCAGAGGTGGAGCTGATTGATCTGATCGGAAACCTGACGATACTACGTCCCGCCCACCGATAGCTGTAACCTGACTGCACCACAGGCCTGTCAATCAAACAGACACGCCCCCAAAAACAGGTCTTCTTGAATCTTCTTTTCTAATGAATGAGGGATTATTTTCAGATGGACCTCCAGAAAACTAATAAGAAGGAGAGACTTTAGCTAACAACACCGAGATAACTGATGGACACATTTTATTCACTTTGGATTTGATGAGACAAGTTGAATGGGAGTCTATGGAGCCGGAGGCTTTTTGGAGCCGACCTCTAGTGGCACTCGCTGGTATTGCAGCTGAAGACACTTCTGGATCAGAACCATTTTACAGACCTGAAGCTACGAACTCTTTTATATCCAGTCTGTGATTGAGACACAGAATTTGACTTGTTTACATTAGTCAGCATTAAAAATGTTGATCTTTTTGAAATGTCAGTCGTAAATTATCAAAATGATAATAAAGAAAAGAAAAGAAAGGAAAATATAAGACTGCGACTTGCCAGATCAAATTGTTATTTACGTTGTAAATTTTAAATGATAATTTAATAAACCGCACAAATCCTCAAAAAAATAAATAAAAATATCCTCCATCGACTCAGATTTTCGAACACAGATGATGCGGTGATCCGAACCTTTGTTGAAGAAATGAGATGAATTTCAAAATCCACCTCGCAGTTCAGACAGAGAGGGTTGTGTGTGTGTGTGTGTGTGTGTGTGTGTGTGTGTGTGTGTGTGTGTGTGTGTGTGTGTGTGTGTGTGTGTGTGTGTGTGTGTGTGTGTGTGTGTGTGTTTGCATGTGTGTATTGGCTTTACTACCATGCCAGTCATGTGTCCTCCATCAACTATTGAGCTCTTGCCTGCGGTGTTTCATCAGGTGCGCAGACTCGTGCGTTAGTGCCTTTACACCAGCAGATTAATAATTCCATTATCCTCTCTCTCTCTCTCTCTCGCTCTCGTTCGCCCTCCATTCATAGGCTTTTTTTCTCACTTTTTCCTCTCTCTCCGGTCCGCTCGTCCTCGCGGCCGCCGCTCTCTCCCTCGTTTCTCCTCCTCTCTGTTCCATTTGCAAGGTGTGATATTGCTTTAATTGAGCAGAAACATGTGGAGAGATCAGACATATCTCGGGGGATTAGAGGGAAAACTGGGGAGTTTGTGCGACTGGCAGCCTGTGTTTGGAGCAAGGGGTCTGCTGGGAATGAATGTAGTTAGTGTGACCCCTGACCCCGCGAGCTGTTGACGTGGAAGCCGGCCAAGAGGGGTCCAACAGAACGCTTTTGTTAATCTCATTCAGGGCTCCCTGTGAACTGCGGGCAGGGGGAAAAGCTGGCAGCTCAGACCTGTGGAATGCGGAGCTCTTTATTTCCCATGCTTTGGAAACAGAGGTGGGCCCTGGACCCAGCGAGGCTCCTTTAGCGGGACCTCCTCCACTCAGCTCGATCGACACTGACAGTTTCCTGGCTTAGGCTTGCCAACTTGGCAGGGCAGCGGTGCAGGGGTGATGGTGGTGGTGGTGGTGGTGGTGGGGAGGGCGGGGGGTGGAGGGGATGCGCCCCCACCAGGGCTGCAAAGGCCACGGGGCAGCAGGACAGAACTTCTAACGGGCCGCAACTGTAGTCAGCGGCTGTTTAAAAAAAACAAAAACACAGAGAGAGAGCCCCGGTTACACTTGAGCGCTCCGCGTCGTCGGTTTTGGATGCAACGACTCCGGATGTGTTGATTTATACGAGCTAATCTTTGCAGAGCAGTCCGATGTCGGCGTTCTTCTTTATGAATTCAAGAAGAATCAAAACTGTCGGTCAAAAAAAACAAAGAAAACAGTTTTATTTTTGTGCTAGCAGCGTATCATGACACAAAGTAACATTTTTTCTTTTTTAAAGCTAAGCGCCCTCTGGTGGCGACGATCAGGTGACGTTTATATAATATGTCCTCGTTAGATTCAGACTTGTTTCCTCACTTCCTGTTTCCAAATCACGAGTCGGGACAGTTTTTTTTTTTTTTTTTTTTAAACCATATTTACGTTACCATGACGACAAAGGTTGCGTAACTTTAACTAACAGCTCGGTTCAAGTGATCGTTTCCTTAATCGACAGGTTTTCGGGTCTAAAGTGAATCGGAGGAGCTGATTTTAAGAAAAACTCCCGAAGGTCGGAACCAAACGACACGTACGATCGTTTGTTGGAGGACTTCTAGAAAAGGAGCACGTGATGTTATCGTGATGCTGTGTAAGCGTTTCCTGATCTTCTCCCTTTTGCTCAAAGTTTAGTGACATTTAATTATCTCAAGTTAAGTCTCAGAATCTCAGCTGCCTTAATCTGACCGTCTAGTTTTCAACCTGTAATTGTTCAATCGTAGTTTACAGACAACTTCCTGTTTGAGTTTTGACCCTCCTGACCTGCTGTAGTTGTGAGTTTCCCTCTGTAGTGATTATTTGAGCAACATAACAGGTTCATTAGGTTTCTTGCACTTCATCATCCAGTAAAACGTTTTGGCCTTTTTACAGACACGTTACTGTACAGTTAGTTCACTGATCAGCTGAATGATTCAGACAATTAATCGGCCAACCAAACATTTGTTTCACCTGTTTTTGTGTCTTAACTTTTAGCACAAGTACAAAATAAATGTGTAATGTCATTTTTGGCTGTTTTTGACATCGGAAAACATCACGTTGGGCTTTTGGAAATTTCTCGTGGTTATTTGAGCAAATAATGTGCAGATCAATAACGAGTACTTTTACTTTTTGAAACTAAAGTTACATATTTTTTTTTATTGCAGGACTTTTACCTTAAATTGGTTTGTTTTTTTAAAAAAAATTTTTTTTATACCAGAGCGCTGCTATTCTTTACTGAAGTAAAAGATGTAAATACGACTCGAATCATACGAGACTGCAGTTTGAGGACGTTTTTTTGTTGTTGTTGCAAACAACACTAACAACGTCGCTCCTGCTCAGAAAAGCAGAAACACAAGCTGTCGAACAAAAAGCGACTAAACTTCCAGCCGCATGCTGCGTTCAAGAAACAAAGATTGCGGAATTTGCAGAGGACCTGTTGGAACCCCCCACCCTCCCTCGAGGGGGCCCCCCGGGAGCCCCCCAACCTCACTTTGGTAACCTCTTCTCTAAAGGGTGCAGCTGTGGGGATCAGAAAGGGGGGGAGCCCCCCCCCACACCACCCCACACCCCCACACACAGGACATTAACCACTCACTGGTTAGGCCAGATCAGTCAAGATTAAATAAGTGTAGCCCTCCGTCGGCCTGAATGGGAAAGCTGCTGGAGACTAAGTGGTCGTCGCCGAGGTTGATGGAAGGGTCGGGATGAAGCAGGCAAACACCTCGGAACACATGATGCACCCTTTGAAGCATGAGGGGAAAAAAAAAACCTCGGTATAGCGGATCGGGGCGACAAACAGCTTCGTCTTTATTATTGTGTGCTTTGGAGAAGAGCCGCCACTGACAGACAGGAAGTAAGGAAGTCAGGCTTTGAGGAGGAGAAACTCCTCCCCCTCCCACAGCGCTGCCAGTCAGCTGAGTCCGCTCTCAGCGGCAGCGGGGGAAATACCTGCCGCTCGGCACAATGGTGCTGCTGGGATTACAGGCCCCCCCGCTGGTGAGCAGCCCAGCAACGGGGAGGGAGGGGGGGCGGGGGTGAGGGGGGCGGTGTGTTCACAACAACTTCATTTTTTTTTTTTTTTTTAACTCGGTTTGGGATTGATGCGTTACGACTGCGTTTGAGTGATTTTGAGATGACCCCTTCACCCTCAGCGGTACGGCACAAACACAGCTGGATGGAAGAAGGAATGGGCCACAATTAAAGCTGAAAAACTTGATTTAAACACAAAAATAAAACACGACCAACTCGGTGTGAATAATACTGAGGAGGTTCTGTTTTTAGTGTTTTTTGTTTGTTTGTTTGTTTGTTTGTTTGTTTGTTTGTTAGCAGGATTACAGAAAAACTGCCAGACAAATTTTCATGAAATTTGGTGGATGCGTGCAACATGTACCGAGGAGGAAACTTTTACGTTTCGGAGTGGATCAGAATCACGGGGCAGCATTTATTAACTATTTTTCACTTTCTTTAATATTGCGAGAAAATCTTAAAATCAATAACACAGTTCAATAGTGAAAAAAAACATAGGCCATATTCTAGAAATATGGTGACTCAATCTCACGATCTAAATTCAGAGGTATAATAATAATGTACTTGTCAGGGACAGTTTGGACGGTCAGTACTTGTAAAAGAGAGTTTAGTTGTGAGGTCCCGGCTACGTACGAGCATATTTTGACATTACTCTTATCGTTTTGGAAACATATCCAGACATACATCAACCCAAGATCCCGACAAAGAAAGTTTGAGTTCCGCGAAAAGTTTTTTTTTTTTGTGACCACATGGTTTTTAGTCCTCACCATAACCACGTATTTTTTTGTCCTAACCGTAACCTTGTGGTTTTCAGTCCGAACCGTAAACACATATTTTTCTCTGTCCTAACCGTAACCACGTGTTTTTTAGTCCTCACCATAACCTTGTGGTTTTCAGTCCTAAACGTAACCACGTGTTTTTTAGTGCTAACCACATTTTTTTGTTTTGTCCTAACCGTAACCACGTAGGTTTTTACCTGACCCTTACAAGGTTTTTTTCTGACACATTTCCCTCTAGTGGTCGGGTGTGTGTACTACATGCGTTACTGTGATTGGATATATATTGGTTGCAGTTTCAGATTTACATATCAAAGAACAAAGTGGACGTTTAGCCTCGGCGAAGGTTTGCGCTCTCCGAGTGCCTTTCTAATATCTTCTTATAATGTGTTCCCATCTATTCAAATCTTGTGACATAAAAATCCACAAGTGTCAATTATAGTTTCTGTATTTGACTGGGTGAACTTTTTTCGGATACACACAAGACAACCACAGACTCACACACTTCCATAAATCACATCAATAAAAAAGGAAAAAAGAAAAAGAAAAGAACGAATAAGTAAAAAGTCCTTACCCTACCAAACCTCAATGTCAAAACCTCAGCAATGCTTTGACCCAGCCAACAAACAGCACTCTCCCTCACACACACACACACACACACACACACACACACACACACACACACACACACACACACACACACACACACACACACACACACACACACACACACACACACACACACACACACACACACAAGCTGCTGGCCACGTCCTCCTCCACTCGGCTGGTCGGAGTGTGTGTGCCTGTGCTCCTGTGATTTACCTGCTGTCCTGGCTTTAACGCGCCCCATATGGTGAACAATGGCCCATAAAGACGCCTCTAAAGGAGACAGGAGTTGTAAAGGCAGCCGAGACCTCTCAGCCTCGGCTCTGTTTATGGCCCAGAAAGCTCGGCTGGCTGCGGCGTTTGGACTGCACGCTGCTCAGACCGCCGGCTTCCAATTTTTTTATTTTTTTATTTTTTAATTCGTGTAACAAACTTAAATTCAACTGTGTTGCTGCTAAAGCGCGGCCCCGTGCCACCGGGTGACGAAGACAAGGCTTTAAAATGTAATCATTTGCTGCTGAAAGTGTGGATATATATGGATTTACATGCACCGTGTGTGTGTGTGTGTGTGTGTGTGTGTGTGTGTGTGTGTGTGTGTGTGTGTGTGTGTGTGTGTGTGTGTGTGTGTGTGTGTGTGTGTGTGTGTGTGTGTGTGTGTTGCAGAGCCGTTAGTTGGCAGCTCTCGGTTGCGAGCAGATGGAGCGGAGAGGGATCCTGGCCGCCGCTCCTCATGTGATATAGAGATACGCTGCCTCCTCGAAGCTGCTTCCACTTCTTTGTGTCTAGACAGAATGAGTCAGTGTTTAAGACATTAATTCATCCACTTTACTGTTGGTGTTGTAGAAAGGGTCGGCTAACCCAAATCACAGAACAACATATTTTCTCACTTCCTCCGCTGGTACGGAGCCACGTGAAGGGAGTTTTTCACATTTCAGATATCCGGGTGTGATATTTTCTGCCTGCGCTCTGGTTATAATGGAGGTGAATGGGATTTAAAAATGTGACGCTCACTGGATGTAAAATATGACAAATCAAGAATTTTATGCAGATGAAATAGATCTCATGAAATCTGTTTTTTTTAAATATAATTTAATCCTGTAATATTATATTAAATACACCGAAATTGTATTGAAATGGAGAAATCAGTCGTTATTGTAGGAAGTAGCCGTTATTACAGTTTATTTCTTTTGGTTTTTTTTTAACCACAGTGTGCAATGCAAAGAAAGTCGAGTTTTAATTAGATTATTTTATGATTATCATCGTGTAACTCACGACAAAGAAATTGTCTGTGAAATAAACAACCTTCTTTTTGGGGGCATTGTTGGTTTGAAACGGTGAAATGTACAGTGAGTCCGATGTTTTATCGACCCGTCTGTCCACCCCGACCTCCTCCCTACAGACTCGGTGTCCATTGTTACTATTGAGTATTCATCTGTTTGGCTTTTTTTTTTTTTTTTGAAAACTCAAAAATGATCGCCCTTCTCTAATATTTGGGTGCTGAGATGACGGATGATGTCTCAAACCATCCCAAGAGGATTGATCGCTTTCCATTTGACTGGTTTACATATTTTTATGACACCTACGATTTTAAATGTTTGTTTTTCACGCTGAAATTAGGCCAAAAATGTGAAGGTTTTTTTTCAGCCCTGCTATCAGAACAGCACTACAAATAATAATAATAATGAATTTGATTTCATAAACAAAAAGAGCAGCTATGATGTTTAAATGTCATCATATTAGATATAACGATAGCAGAATGAGCAGGTAACCTATAACTGAAACATCTGACCAGATTACAGTAACTCTGCATGGAAACCCCCCGACGACGTGAGCCCGTACCGAGATTTGAGATTTGTTTTATAACAGCCAGTAAATCCCGTCGTGATGTCCACCCCGGCTCCTCCGCTCACGATGACGCGGGCTTTACGACGGGGGGGACGAGCGCTGAGCGCCGCGGGACGTTCACACTAAATAAACTTATATGTTTATACATCGCCACACAGAGGTGGAGAGCTAGTGGGGCGTGTAACTGCGTTCGGGCCCGCCCCCTCGGGAGGGTGGTGGTGGAGGGAGGGAGGGGTTTTTACGGCCGATGGGGCAGTAAAGATGTCACGTCCAACCAGCGGGCGGTCCTCCTCGCGGAGCGGGCTGGAGTAAGAGGCTCCAGGACTTTATGTTCTGATGTCGCTGGTTCTGGTTCCTGGTCCCGGTTCCACCGTCGGGTCTTTGCAGTGGTCCGGCCCTCCTGCCGGATGTCACAGCTAAACCTTTAACCTTGAAGTGTCCCACCGTCTGCTGCGGCCTGGCTTCGGAGGTGGAGGCTACCCTGACACCCCCCCGCCCCGCCCCCCACCCCTCCAGACTCTGGCCCTTCAGCTAGCCAGCACTATGTTTCCTTTGTTTAACCCCTGACCTGAGAAAACAAGACGTGTCCCAGAGTTCTGAGGAAGCCGAGGCGAAGAGGAAGTGTTTGGTTACAAATTAAATATATGTGTGTCATGAGCCATAAATCGGCGGGCCTGCTAGCAGCGCTGCTACTGAAACGGCATGTGGTACCAAGGCTCTCGCCATAAAGTTTTAAGGCCTCACTTCCATCTCTGCTTTTCAAAGGGGATCTGGATGATGGCCGGACCCAAGGCAAGATGGATCCCAGGTGTCAGGGAAGGAAAGAGGAAAGGAAAGGAAAGGAAACAACTCGGAAATTAGACATTCCCAAAGGGACATTTTCCCATTTCCCAGCTGCCTGAAGGCATGATGAGTTTATGGATTGATGAAGGGACGAGTTCTCCAGATTTCGCTGTTAAAACAACATAATCTGAAGTCTCTTAAATCTGTTAAAAACAGACCGTGCGCCCGTCTGATAACTGGGAGATCCTCATGTGTCACATCATCGTCAGCTGACAGCACAGATGGTGAACCTTGAACTCCAGCACCTCCTGAACAGTGTTGATATTTAGCAGCAGGAAGTTGTTCCAAAAGTGGGCCGAGAACACCAGAACCAGATTCTGTGAAACCGATCACACACTACATTACATTTTATTACTACTGCAAGTGGGAAAAGGCTGAAACTAGAAGTCTCCAGGAGACCTGCAGAAAGACAAGGAAAGGAAAGGAAAGGAAAGGAAAGGAAAGGAAAGGAAAGGAAAGGAAAGGAAAGGAAAGGAAAGGAAAGGAAAGGAAAGGAAAGGAAAGGAAAGGAAAGGAAAGGAAAGGAAAGGAAAGGAAAGGAAAGGAAAGGAAAGGAAAGGAAAGGGAAAAAAAGACAAGGAAAGGAAAGGAAAGGAAAGGAAAGGAAAGGAAAGGAAAGGAAAGGAAAGGAAAGGAAAGGAAAGGAAAGACAAAGAAAGGAAAGGAAAGACAAGGAAAGACAAGGAGAAGCTAAAACAAGGAGTCACCGTGGAACCCTTCAAACCAAACAACTTCTGGATTGCGTAACAGCTGCTAACGTCGGCCATGTTTTCTGTTCCAGCTTCTCGGCTGCACTAAAGATTGAAACGTAATATATATACTTAACATACTTTCACGCTCCCCCCTTTTTCTTTTTTCCTTCCCCTCGTCCGGCCCGCCGTGTTTCAGGTTTCCCCTCCTCGTGACAGACAGCCATCAGCTCCTGTGTAATCCGGCGGCTTTGGTGCCGAGCGGTGGCGTTGACAGCTAGACAACACAGGCCGCGGTGATAAACGATGCAGATGTAATGTCCGCACATATCGGCCAGATGGAACGTTTTCAGAGACGCTTCTTCTTCACTTCGATGCAGGTTTCGCTCCCGTTCGTGGTGCTTTATATATATATATTTATATATTTGGGTGTGTGAGCGCACTGCTTAGATCAGCTGAGGAGGACATCTGTCAGATTTCTGTTCTGTGATTCGGTCTCTCTGAGATCTATTAAAAAACTGGACTTTCTGTCTTTGAAGTTTTCCGTAGAAGGTAGCAGATAAAAAAAAAAAAAAAAAGGATATCAATGGCTTGTTTGCTTATTAGTTGTATTTACTAACTAAACCCCGTATCTATTTATTTTGCTGCTGTTTTGTTTGAATAATTTAGATGAATTTGTGTTATTAATATCCTAATTTTAACTAATTTGAGTTTATGCTTTTATTTTGAAGGCACTGGTCTACTTTTACTTTTTTTTCCCAGAGAAAGAGGCAGCAGACGCAAACGTTCGTTCGTTTGTTTGTTTGTTGAAAATGATACAAATTTGTGTAAGATTTGGCTGTTTGAATTTTGAAATTTCTTCTTCTTCCTCTTTTTCTTCTTCTTCTTCTTCATCCCTTTCTTCTTCTTCTTCTTCTTCTTCTTCTTCTTCTTCTTCTTCTTCTTCTTCTTCTTCTTCTTCTTCTTCTTCTTCTTCTTCTTCATCCCCTTCTTCTTCTTCTTCTTCTTCTTCCTTCTTCTTCTTCTTCTACTTCTTCCTCTTCTTCTTCTTCTTCATCCCCTTCTTCTTCTTCTTCTACTTCTTCCTCTTCTTCCTCTTCTTCCTCTTCTTCTTCCTCTTCCTCTTCCTCTTCTTCCTCTTCCTCTTCTTCTTCTTCTTCTTCTTCTTCTTCTTCTTCTTCTTCTTCTTCTTCTTCTTCCTCTTCCTCTTCTTCTTCCCGTGTTGAGGTGTGAGTCGTCCAGGCTGCCGTGATGTGTTTGTGTGATGCAGAGGGAGGAGGAGGAGGAGGAGGAGGAGGGAGGAGGAGGAGGAGGAGGAGGAGGGAGGAGGGGGTGTGTGTGTGAAGGAAACAAGGTCATTCCTGTGTTGATATGGCAGCTTCAATCTCCCCTCTGGGAGTGCAGCGGTGATACACAGCGGTTTGGATTACTCAGCGCTGATCTCTGAAGGGACCCGCTAGAATCACACCAACTGCTCGGCTGCATTTTAGTGGAGGAACTTTTGTTCTTATATTTAAGATCTTATATTTTTACATCTTACATAAGATCTTATATTTGTACGACATCTGACGGTGTGGATCACGTAGTTGTCGAGACTTTGAATACACGATGATCCGTCCTGTTTCCAAACTTAATTTTCAGACAAAATGATCCTCTGGTGAGTGAAAGCCAAAACTTTCACAAACGCTAACGTTGAACTTCTGCAAAGACCGATGTACTAAAGAGACCTCCCGTCGTTCTTCTTCTCCTTCTTCTCCTTCTTCTCCTTCTTCTTCTCCTCCTTCTTCTTCTTCTCCTTCCGGTCTTAATCCACTGTGAAGATTTATTCAGTGAAATCTTAAATCTGTTGTGGAGCTTCGTCGTCTCCTTGTCATTTTAAAACATGTAATCCCCCGTGTCCCACTGCGTTGTTTACTCTGCTTTGCCCTCATATATATATATTATTTTCCACGGAGAACATCCTTCAAGAATTCCACGCTTCACGGCGCCCCCCCCCCCCCTCCCCCTCCACAACCACTTTTTGAATATGTGGCAGATGAAAGTAAAAACAGGATTACGGTCTAATCCCTCTCGATTGTTTGTGTCTTTTGGCCACTGGGAGAACTCTGATGTGGTCTCTGCCCTGCTAGAGAGACGAGGAGGAGAAGGAGGAGGAGGAGGAGGAGGAGGAGGAGGAGGAGGAGGAAGAGTGGGGAGGGGGGGCAGAGGAGAGAGAGAGAGAGAGACTTTTCCTCTGTGCCGTCCGGTAATGAGAGCCAGTAATAAAGTGGATGTATTCATGGACAACTGAAGCCAGCAATTAAGGGGAAAGAGGTAGCTGGCTTCAGACGGCCACTTTGGATCTTTTAAATGTAAATACGGGCCGCATCTCTCAAAACTGCCTCGGTGAGATATTTCCAAATGAAATCCCCTCTCACTAATGAGGGAGCTGTGATATTTCCACGCCGAGCCCCTCTCTCGCTCGCCCCCTCTCTCTCCGCGGCGCTGCCACGCTAAGGCGGCCCGGGCTCTCGTCGAGTTTTAATCAGGCCGAAGGAACAGGGATTATGATATAACAGAAGTTGGTGGAGACTAGTCTTCCTCCGTTTCCCAGATCAACACGCCGCTGTTTGATCTAACCCCCCCCCCCACCACCACCACCACCACCCCCACCACCCCCACCACCACCCCTCCCTCCAATCTACACCCGGCCGGGACTATCTTAATTAGCTTAAGTGGATGTCGACAACACGAAAGTCGACGTGTCACCGCGTAACGTTTCTGTGTTTTCCACTTAATAAAGAACAATGCATGTTTGGGGGGGGTGGGGGGGGTACAAAAGGGACAGCAGCATCCGTAGGAGGAGATAATAAGACAAAGGGAGCGCTCGTATAGATCCTGTCAGCGGACAAATTGTTGTAATTTTAAAAGCAAAGCTCGGCTATTTGGTAACATTTGGTGTTTTTGCGAGATCTCTCTCTTCTGCCGTCGCCAGTAGATTCTCCGTAGCCTTGATCAGCTGGCGCGGCCTGTCACAGACGCGCCGGGCCTCATTGTTTCATCCCATCTGCCCAAGGTTTGATGTCTCCTTCCTCCTCCTCCTCCTCCTCCCCCCCCCCCCACCACCGCCACCTCCCCTCTTCCTCCTCAGCAGCATCCCTCACGCGCAGCCTTTCAGGTCAGGTCGCCTTACGTGTTTGGTTTCTTTCCGTGACGCGGGAAGTCGCCGAGCCGCCGTCATCTCGCTGCCCGGTAACAAACAACAGCTTGACTCGCAATATTGTTGTCGTGTTTGTTTGTTAAGAGGGAGAGAGAGAGAGAGAGAGAGAGAGAGAGAGAGAGAGAGAGAGAGAGAGAGAGAGAGAGAGAGAGAGAGAGAGAGGGGGGGGGGGGGAGTCGCGTTGGCAGCGGACCAATTCAAATGAGCTGTTTAAGATGTGCGACTGCTCCGTGAATAGGAATGAAGGCGAGTCGCCGGCGAGCCTCGCGGCGACGATCGCTGGGCCGTCCTCTCTCTCCTTCCTCCTTCCTCCTTCCTTCTTCTTCTTCCACCTGCTGGTGAGGTCTCTCCGTGGCCCGGAGTGGAAGTGGCAATTAGCCTTGATTTGCATCGCCACAGAAATTCATCCAATTACCAGCATTGAAGTGGTTATTTTTTTACAGGCGCCAGCTAAGTGGATGTGACCATTATTCATTTAATGGGCGGAGCTATGATACGAGAGAGACCTCTTGGTACGCCAAACTACTTCCTGCGGTGGTCACCGGCAACGTCTTCCTGAGTGGACATTTTTCCTCGTGTCATCGTGCGACTTGAGTTCAGGACTTTTCTCACATGTTGCCAAGAGTTAAAGCTTTCGGCACCAGATGCTAATTTATCGTCCTCGTTTATCCAAAGTGCAGAAACACTCTGCAAATGTTTCAAAAGTAAAGTGGTGTTAAAGGATGTTTTCAAAAATAATTCCTCTAATTGTTTTTATTCATGTGATTTCATAGTTTAATCAAAGTTTGGTGTAAGCGGCGCCATCTTTGCTAGTTCGGAGCAGGAAGTGACCATATTTGGACGAGCTGGGGGAGGAGCCAGCGGTGGATCTGACCGATCTGATCGGAAACCTGACGATACTACGTCCCGCCCACCGATAGCTGTAACCTGACTGCACCACAGGCCTGTCAATCAAACAGACACGCCCCCAAAAACAGGTCTTCTTGAATCTTCTTTTCTGATGAATGAGGGATTATTTTCAGATGGACCTCCAGAAAACTAAGAAGAAGGAGTGACTTTAGCTAACAACACCGAGATAACTGATGGACACATTTTATTCACTTTGGATTTGATGAGAGAAGTTGAATGGGAGTCTATGGAGCAATTAGCATTAATTTCTTGAGTTTGATGTGTCGAAATGATCAACGAACGCCCAGTATTCGTTCTGCGTTCGCTCCGTTTTGGTCTCCACCACCCTGTTGAAAACATAAATGCATCTTTAGCTCCACTTTGTGCTTTATTTGGTGCTCGGCAGGTGAAATTATTCACGTTTTTTTCTACTGGAAACAGCTGCTGGACCGAGACCACAAAGACTGAGCCCCAAAACAAGGAGCTAAAAAACATTGTTTAATAAAACAACGCAGCTTCTTTTTCTCAACGAACTTTCCAAACTCACTTTCAACGAAGGATCCAAAAACCTCGCTTGTATTTTTGAGGGGCTAAAACTTGCTTTGTTTCACGTACAGATTAAGCAGCCTGACCGTCGGTGAGATGATCACTGCTTCTCCGTATACCTTGTCTGGGATCAGATCTAATTCACACGGGCAGGTCTTGATCTCGCTGCAACTCCTAATTCCAGTTTTTTAATCCTCTGGAAAAAAAAAATAAAAAAAAGTCTCAGCTCCACCTGGCGGGGGAAAGTAAATTCCTTAATCCCTGTCTCCTTTCTGACGCCGGTGCTTTTTTAGTTTACTTCGGCTCCGGAGTGATGCAAGCCGACTGCAACAGCGAGCCGGCGTTCCCGGAGGACCGCGGCGAGGCGGAGGCAGGCGTGTTTGCGCTCCGTGCAGCCGGTGGCGTTAGGTGTCGGAGGCGGCGGCAGCAGCAGCACATGCGGCCTCGCTCACCCCCCCCCACCACCACCTCCCCCCGTTCCCCCTTCCCCTGTCCCCCCTCTCTCCCACCTCCCCCCTCCCTCCCCGGGGGCCTACAGGGAGTTACACCCCGGTGACTCTGATGCTGATGCCATAGATACTGCAAACGCCAAACACCGTCTGCGCTGCCAGCTCCGTCAGCTCTCACACACACACACACACGCACACACGCACACACACGCACGCACACACGCACACACACGCACACACACGCACACGCACGCACACACACGCAGCCGACACTGCTGACATCGCAGGTGCCATCCTAACGAACACTTCCTGCTACAAACCTCCGCCAGATCGTCTGGAGAAACTCTCGGAGTCCGCTCGCTCCGACGCTGTCAGGGTTGTTGTTTTTTCACCGTCTCCGTTTTAGTATCGGCTTCAGGGTCCACGTGTGATTCTGTAATTTTTAACGATGACATAAGGACCGACGATCACCAAAAGAAGCGGGACATTTTTGCTGGGTTTTCTATCCACCGACACATTTTTCTAGTCCTTGGTTTTGTAACTGGTTGGCAGCTGCTCAGATTCACAGCGGTTACAAATGTGTCCCAGATTCATGGTGGAAAAAACATGAAAACTCAAACTTGAACATTTCGCGGCCCCCAAACACTCAGACTGAGATTTCCTCCACCAAAGAAGAAAGCGACGGACTTTTAAAAACAACCAACAGTTCAAGATTATGTATTATTTATTTCAATTATTTAGCTTTTTTATTTTGTTGTCGGGTTGGAAGGTTACAGGAAGACCATGTCCCAGTCCAACCGGCCTGCTGAGCTCTGATTGGTCGATTGATCCTCCACCTGTTTGAATCACTGAACATTTAGGTAAATCTGAGGCTTAGATCTGTATGAGACAGATAGACGTCTAAATTCATCCATCTATCTGTAGAAAGACTAATTTACTACAACTTTTATATAAATAAAGATCTTATTTAAGATTAAAAACACATGGCTGCTGCAATAACTACATCAAACTGCTGAAAGTGCCAACAGTTGTGAAATTTCTCCAGAAAAACAAAACAAATTTCCAGCGGTATAAAGTCTCTTTTCAGACCTTCAGGATGTGGATGGTTGGAAATGACTCTGAAAACTCCTTCTCATTACTTGCTTCACAACATTTGTTATCAAACCACAGATTACCGTCCTCTTCTGCTGACGAACTCAAACGCTTCAGATTTGTTTGATTCTCAAAACTAAAAAAGTCGAGTGTCATGATCAAAAATTCTGAATTCTGTGACCAAAAACTACCAAAACTGAGTGCGAATTCTTTTGCAGCGTAAATAATTAATATTCCCAGTTCATCGATTTTTACTTTAATACTTGATTTTTGATTGCAGTGCGAGAAATTTGCTTTCAAAAGATACAAAAATACCTTCATATACAGAACTAAACTGTGCAGCACATCACGACATCATCATGACATCATCATGACATCATCATTAACTCAGCTGTCACTTCCTCGTGACTTCATCATGTTTGTGGCCCCAAAGTTTTTCAGTTATTATGAAGTCTGAGTTTTTATGTTCGTGTCTTATTCACAGTGAAATGAACAGAACCCAAAAAGTGGCCCAAAGATGTCATCATAACGATCTTCTCCTCCTCCTCCTCCTCCTCCTCCTCCTCCTCCTCCTCTGACCTTTAACGATGTTCCGGATGGTATTCCTGAAACAAAGCTGTGGATTTTTCCGTCCTTCACGTCGTTCCTGTTCGATTATCGTGTCTCTGCTGACTGGATGTTTTTTGCTCTGCGTTGTTGACAGCTGTGTTGTGTCTGGGTGGGGGTGAGGGGTGAGGGGGGGGGTGCGGGGGGGTGTGTAGCGGTCACACGGTGAGGCAGGTATAGCGGTGGGGGGGTCAGCCAGCTTATCCTCACCGCCGGCTGCGCTAATGCCGGCAGACAGGAAGCAGTTGTTGGCTCCCGCCGGGTCAGCAGCAGTTTTTGGGCCGATGGCCTCGCTCTCTACCCCCCTTCCCCTCCCCCACCCCCCCAACCCTACACCCACCCCCCCCCACACACACTTACCAAAGGCCAACGCGGCTCCTCTTGGGGCTTTTTTTTTTTTTTTTTTTTCATTCGTTGCATGATGGGATATATTGGGCAGCTCCGTTCGGCTGGTTTGGAGGAATGCCGCTGGGGTGTGCCCCCCCCCCCCCTCCTCCTCCTCCTCCTCCTCCTCCCCATCGGTTGGTCAGTGGAGCGAGGAGGGATATCAAAGCTCTGTGGAGGAGGGGGGCGGGAACAAGGGGAGGGAGGGGGGGTGCGGGGGCTGAGAGGGTCATGTCTCATTGGGCAGAGCAGGGGGGGGCCACTGAGCCTGTCACATGGCTGATGGCTGATTTACCACTCCACTGGAGAGGTGAGGCCTCGTCGGCCACATCTCCCTGCCCACCACACACACACACACACACACACACACACACACACACACACACACACACACACACACACACACACACACTCTCTCTCTCTCCATTGACAGATAGCCCTTCACTGCACCCCCGGCTCCACAGTGTTTTAACAACAACATCGATGTGCTTTCTCTCCAGTCCAGTCCATCTTTTTAGCTTCGGCTGGAGCACCTGCATCGATTCCTCCTGCAGCCGATTCAGCCGCAGACCTTTTTTCACCGCCGCCTCTCGCCGACCGCCTCTCGCCTTTGTCCACGCTTCTCTAACGGGTTTATGTGTTGGGTTTTTTTCTACTCAGCCATTTTTGTCATCTGCACCCATTTCCTGCACTCACCGGGGACCCCGCTGCCCCCCCACCTCTGCTTTCACACTCTTCACATTTTGTCCATTTTGGTTGCACTCTGATGGAAAATCCATGCCGTTCACTTTGTTGTTGTTGTTGTTGTTGTTGCTGCTGCTATTGTCGTCGTCGTAGTTACGTGGTCACATGTTATATAAAAGGCACCCGGCTGGACTGTGCTGTCTGCCTTTCAAGACCCACTCACCCGTCGATAAATAAACCGCATTTTTAGCAAACAGGTGCAGATTCACAGATTCACAGGAACATCATACTGGTGCATGTACTCTCTTTTAACCCACTAATGTGTATCGATCTGTGCTTTTAGACGCCCGCTGGATATACAGTGAGTACTGAAAGTATTCAGACCCCTTTAAATTTTTCACTCTTTGTTTCATTGCAGCCATTTGCTAAAATCAAAAAAGTTCATTTTATTTCTCATTAATGTACACTCAGCACCCCATCTTGACAGAAAAAAACAGAAATGTAGAAATTTGTGCAAATTTATTAAAAAAGAAAAACTGAAATATCACATGGTCATAAGTATTCAGACCGTTTGCTCAGTATTGAGTAGAAGCATCCTTTTGAGCTCGTACAGCCATGAGTCTTCTTGGGAATGATGCAACAAGCTTTTCACACCTGGATTTGGGGATCCTCTGCCATTCTTCCTTGCAGATCCTCTCCAGTTCCGTCAGGTTGGATGGTGAACGTTGGTGGACAGCCATTTTCAGGTCTCTCCAGAGATGCTCAATGGGTTTAGGTCAGGGCTCTGGCTGGGCCAGTCAAGAATGGTCACAGAGTTGTTCCGAAGCCACTCCTTTGTTATTTTAGCTGTGTGCTTTGGGTCATTGTCTTGTTGGAAGGTGAACCTTCGGCCCAGTCTGAGGTCCAGAGCACTCTGGAAGAGGTTTTCTTCCAGGATATCTCTGTACTTGGCCGCATTCATCTTTCCTTCAATTGCAACCAGTCGTCCTGTCCCTGCAGCTGAAAAACACCCCCATAGCATGATGCTGCCACCACCATGTTTCACTGTTGGGATTGTATTGGGCAGGTGATGAGCAGTGCCTGGTTTTCTCCACACATACCGCTTAGAATTAACGCCAAAAAGTTCAATCTTGGTCTCATCAGACCAGAGAATCTTATTTCTCATAGTCTGGGAGTCCTTCATGTGTTTTTTGTCAAACTCTATGCGGGCTTTCATATGTCTTGCACTGAGGAGAGGCTTCCGTCGGGCCACTCTGCCATAAAGCCCCGACTGGTGGAGGGCTGCAGTGATAGTTGACTTTGTGGAGCTTTCTCCCATCTCCCTACTGCATCTCTGGAGCTCAGCCACAGTGATCTTTGGGTTCTTCTGTACCTCTCTCACCAAGGCTCTTCTCCCACGATTGCTCCGTTTGGCTGGACGGCCAGGTCTAGGAAGAGTTCTGGTCGTCCCAAACTTCTTCCATTTAAGGATTATGGAGGCCACTGTGCTCTTAGGAACCTTGAGTGCTGCAGAAATTATTTTGTAACCTTGGCCAGATCTGTGCCTTGCCACAATTCTGTCTCTGAGCTCCTTGGACAGTTCCTTCGACCTCATGATTCTCATTTGCTCTGACATGCACTGTGAGCTGTAAGGTCTTATATAGACAGGTGTGTGCCTTTCCTAATCAAGTCCAATCAGTTTAATTAAACACAGCTGGACTCCAATGAAGGAGTAGAACCATCTGAAGGAGGATCAGAAGAAATGGACAGCATGTGAGTTAAATATGAGTGTCACAGCAAAGGGTCTGAATACCCTTATGACCGTGTGATATTTCAGTTTTTCTTTTTTAATAAATTTGCACAAATTTCTACATTTCTGTTTTTTTCTGTCAAGATGGGGTGCTGAGTGTACATTAATGAGAAATAAAATGAACTTTTTTGATTTTAGCAAATGGCTGCAATGAAACAAAGAGTGAAAAATTTAAAGGGGTCTGAATACTTTCCGTACCCACTGTAAGCATCATAGCTAAAACACACTGATGTCTGCCACTCGTAATTTAGAAAGTTTCCGCTGACATGTTCAACTCTGACCCGGTATCACGGCAAAGCGTGAAATAGACACGCTGGGCGTCACAGTTTCACGTCTATCTGAAGTGGACGAAAATGAAAGCCGACTGCACCCGCAGAGTCAAAACAACATGGCCGGGGTTTATAAAACAAAAAACGACTCAAGAACAACGTTGTCACCTCCGGGATTCGGACCTTCGCCTCTCTGATTCATGCCACCAGGCCGTCCCTCCTTCCTCGTAATACCAGAGAAAAATGTCCTTCGTACTGGGTCACATGATCCTTCCTGGCGTTACTTTTACGTGCGTATAAGTTTCACGCTTACAAAACGTGGACATGTCACGCCTGTAAAGGCCAAAGCGTGTCTATTTCACGCTTTGCCAGGTTACTGGGCTGTAAACTCATTGTAGATGTGTAAATACTGTATTGAATGTGTTTGATGAGTCAGCGTACGTCTCCATTGACATCCTGACCTCTTAGTAACGGAGCAAAGCAACAAGTTCTCCAACGTGAAGTACTATGAAGTCATTTTAGCTTCCTTCTGACTTTAGTGCACCATCCCTCATTAATTCGATATTAGGCCTCAAAAAGCAGCATTTTCTGGGGGGCGTGTCTGTTTAATTTTTTTCGCTAAAGGTGGGCGGGGCGTACAGTCCACGGGGCTTCTAATCTCTCCGGTCCAAACATGGTCACTTCTGGCTCCAAATGACGACGGCAACGGCTGAAAAACGCCGAACTCGAAGCTTCAGAAGTTCACGAATGGATTGGTGAGGTCACAGTTGGTATGCTGCCAGGTTTCAGGATGATGCAGACCGGAGAAAGTTTCAGATCATCTCACCGTGACTCATCTACGATTTGCTGTTTGGACGCGGTGAAACAAACCCAAAGACCGGTTGAAAGAGTTTCTTATCTTATTTTACCCACATTGATTGATGAGCTCATGATTGGCACTTACCAAAAATGGATATCTCTCAGTTTGTGCATCCATTCAATATATTTCAGCGTGTTTTCAGTTTGATGTCATTCACATATTTTTTCCCCGTTTATACATCAGGCAGCGGGAGTATCTGAGCTACGCTACTGTACATACCTATTGATCCAATCCTCCGCCGCGCTGCACATGTTTTCAGTTTGGCATCTTGAGTCTGGGCTGTCGAAGGAAAAGGGGGAGAAAAAAAATAATAAATCCGAGACCATTCAGAGATAAGAGGAGCGCTCCTTCTTTTCCTCTCTGTCAACATGTAAGTCTTAAGTGAAGCCGAATGCTAGCTGGGATTCCTGTCTGGTATCCTGTCTGACATGAAAGGCTGCTCGCTGAGGAACGGAGCTCAGAGGGAAGTATTCCCGCCGGACCCTCCGGCAGATGGAACGAGAACACCTTGAAGGATGGGAGCGTCGCCGAGCCTCCAACGCGCTCTGCCGCTATTCTCTCTACCCCCCCCCCCCCGCCTCCCCCTACACCCACCCACCAACCTCCCCCCTCCCCGCCGCAGATGAAACGTAACGCGGCGCTGTCTCAAAATCTCCGGCAATCTGCGGATGTGAGCGACGCGCGGAGAGCACCTGGCTCTTCAAGGGAAAGCAGCCGTTTGAGATGTGACAGAACGCCTTGTCAGGTAGAATCACTGTAATGGAGAGATAATCCCGCAGTCATCACTCAGAGAGGCAATGTCTGCAGGGCATCTTGGAGGAATAGCCAGATATGCTTTGCGACATTTTAAGACGGGTACAAACGTCGCCGCGTTTATCGCGAGCTGAAGAAAAAAAAAAAATCAAATAGGTGAGCACGCTGGGAGGAATTTGGATAAGACACCAAAAAAAGAAAGAAAATGACACTTTGAATTGTTTTTTTTGGGGGGGGGGCAGCTGCAAGGAGAGAAAAAAAAAAAGACAAGATTTCAGAAGTTCTAAATGTAGATCAATGACACGCGAATCTCGTGCTGCTTGAACGGCTCCCCGACTGGAACAGGATCGGTCCTTGTAGGCCTGTCAAGACGACACGAGTCAGACGGGAGAGTTCGCCCGCCGCCGCCGCGTGAGGAGATGTGCCTTTCGTCTCGTGTCACTCAAAGACCCCCTTGGAGGAGTTTTGCCGCTCAGCCACCTTCCTTGACCTGTCACTCAGCCCTCTGACAGCTGCTAGCCCCCCCCCCCTCCCCACACCCCCACCCGGTCCCTCACAGGGTTCCTTCTCAACCCCAGCAAGCAAGCGGATCGCGGGGTAAGGAGGGTGGTGTGGAGTAGGGTGGGTGGGTCTCATTTTCATGTGTCAGACCCCCCCCCCCACACACACACACACTCACCTCCCCCCTTACCCCCCCTCCCCCATCAGTGTGACAGCTCCCTGTCCGCCTGTCTCATTAGAAACAGTCAGCTCGGTCTGGGAAGCAGCAGGAGAGGCGATTGGCGTTCAGCTCTCTCCCTCGAAAAAACCCGGGGAACTGTGAGATCAGCTCTGCTAACACCAGTCAACCAGATCATCATCTGGCTTGATCTAACATCCACACACACACACACCGATCCGCACACAGGCTGAAAACACGTACACACACACACACACACACACACACACACACACACACACACACACACACACACACACACACACACACACACACATGTACATCCCCCCCCCCCCGCCGATTTCACTGCACTTTCGTTGCAGTTGTTTCAAAGGTCGGACTGTTTGTAATGAATCCAGAAAGGAATCGATTGATGGCACGGATAAAAAAAAAAAAACAGGCTTTCATTTACTTTGCAAATACACAAATTTCAAATTAGTCGATCTACAGAATCGATTCGTATATGCGACTTCCTCATTTCCCCTGTTTTGACCGGCGACTGGTTGTTATGCGTTGCTCCCGTCAGAAGGTGGCGGTAAAGCGCCTGAAAGCTGCCTGCATAGGGAGAAGAAGACGACGCTTTGCAGGTGAAGATGTTCCGCCCGGTGTTAGATGTCCCGGTGCGAACGTAGAGAAACATGCAAAGACGACTACAGCAGCAACCAGCGGCGACGTCATCGTTGGTTTGTGAACATTATGAATCCTCCAGTTCAGATTCAGTAACCTGACTCCACCTGTCAATCAAACAGACACGCCCCCCAAAACAGGTCTTCTTGAATCTTCTTTTCTAATGAATGAGGGATTATTTTCAGATGGACCTCCAGAAAACTAAGAAGAAGGAGTGACTTTAGCTAACAACACCGAGATAACTGATGGACACATTTGATTCACTTTGGATTTGATGAGAGAAGTTGAATGGGAGTCTATGGAGCCGGAGGCTTTTTGGAGCCGACCTCTAGTGGCACTCGCTGGTATTGCAGCTGAAGACACTTCTGCACCTGAACCTTTTTTCAGACCCTGAAGCTCCGAACTCTTTTGTATCCAGTCTGTGATTGGGCGGTGAAAGGTGTGTCGGGGTTCGATCAGTCGTTTTTTGGTTGAAGTGCACATCTCTACTTTGCTCCATCACCTTTAACATTAACGTGTTTTTGCAGTTGTAATCATGTCTTTCATCCTCATATTACAAGACAGACTTTTGACTTGTGGTTTGCATGGAAAACGTCTTTGCATCCGTGTGTGTGTGTGTGTGTGTGTGTGTGTGTGTGTGTGTGTGTGTGTGTGTGTGTGTGTGTGTGTGTGTGTGTGTGTGTGTGTGTGTGTGTGTGTGTGTGTAGTTCTTCTAATTTGTCCCTTTACACAACGTTTCCATCGCAGTCGAGCTTCGGCAAACACGGCAGCGGGTCCGTACGACTGCATCCCTGTAATCTTCTCTCCGGGGGACGACTCCCGATAGAGGAAAACAAAGGTGTTTACTTTTTAGACCTGCATATCAAATGGCCTTGAAGGACGAAGGAAACAAAAAAAAAAAACTTAAAATAAAAGACTAAACATCAGACATCTATGATTCCCACTCCTTTATTGTTTGTCCTTGAGTGTTAATTGTGCAACGTAGAGAGACATCCATTAGGCAGGCTGGCGTTTGATGTTTCCTGATGCGAGACCTAGATGTTGAGACGGTGAATAGTTAAATTCTAATTGCGTGAGGAATTTGTATCGTTATAATTTGGGGAAGGCTTTGTATTCCTCCCTTTTAATGAATGTAACATGGCCATCTAGGATAGGAAGCAGGAGCTGGAGATTTTGTGAGTTTATAATGAACTGTGAAAGGCCTTTGAATATGTATGAGGATGCGAGACCCTAGGCAAGATGTACACAAGCTCCCCTGATGGGTGTGAAGTTGATCATATCATTTCCTTCCAAAGACCAAGCCTCATTTGGTGCAGAGTTTAATCCGGGGCGTTTCATCGCATCCGTGGTGCAGCTTCGTAAGAAGTGGAGCACGAGGCGAGAAGGAACTGAGCGCATTTCATTTCTGCTTCTGCTGCCTGAAAAGAAACCCAAAAAACACTCGTCTCTCGGTTATTTCATACAAAATTAAAAGAATTAGAAAGCTGACCGGGATCGTACGGGATCCGCAGTCGGCTGTTTTCCATCCATAGACGAGCTGGTCCATCGTTTGACTCGTCTCAGAGGAGGATTTAATAGCTTTGTATTATAAATTGAGTCAAAAATGTATCATTGCAACAGCTGTCTACTTTAAAGTGTGCTGGAAAAAAAATGCTAGAATTTGTAAAACTGAAATTATTCCTCACATAAAAAACAACAAATGAACACAAGTAATTTATTTGCACATATACAAATCTAAAAGTACAAATATTCTCTGTAAAGTTGGTTATCTTAAACTATTACAACGTGAGTAAGACCTAAAGAAATGTGTCTTCACAAAAAGCACTCGTTGGACAACAAGTGCCATTTCCCAGCATGCCTTCTTCTCCCGGTATCTTTTGAGAATTAAGTAACCAAATATAATAGGTGATGGTGTAAATTATACTTTATATATTTTGAATGAAACTTTTCCAAATAAAACAAATAAAGACTAAAAACTTTCAGTATTACGATCAGTTCCTTCATTATGATTCTGATTACAGTGAAGACATTACGACGGGGCTGGCCGGCTAGGAAATTGTTGCAGGTGTGTCTGACTGCTTCTGTGACCCGCATCATTAATAATTATATTATTGAGTACGGCTGTGGACTAAAGTTGAATTATTATTATTTTAGTTTGGTGCCATCGTTAATGGCTTTAATCTGAACCACCCAGAAGGTTGAATCTTCTTCTTAGACCAGGATATATATCTGTTATTAAAACCACATTTCTTCAGGCGGTTGACGAGCGTGTTTCCGTGATTGAAGTGGACGCAGCATCGTTGGGCTTCATTTCTGGTGCATCAGATTTGGTAGTTTGATGGCATCACTAACTCACTGTTATGAGGTTGTAATATGCAGTTTTGATGGGTGAGGTTGTCGGATGTAATCCATGAATCCACAGAGGTCGGTCGTCTCAAAGTTCATGGAGCTGTCGCTGACTGAATTTGGAGTTTTTGTTTTTTCAGGTTGACATTTTCAACCGATGCCCCCGTAAATGTTTAGAGTTTAAAGAGGTTATCAATTAGACTCCTTTTTGGGATTAATAGTTTGGGCCGGTCGTAGTTATGACTTGGACCGAGAGGTTACATCAGTACAGTCGGGTTTAGTTGAGGTCGTATGAATCCGGAGACACGCTACGTTGTACACCACTTGATCTCTCTTCATCCGCGACACCTTCGACCCCCCCGACGCCGCCGTCGAGCACTCACAGCGACGACCCTCCTTCAACCTGGAACATTTCAATTCCAACCTGTGACGGCTCCCCGCAGGAGGATTTGAATGTTAAGTGCCGGCCCTCCAAATCCGGGGGGCCGTATGAAAATGTAATCAGAGCCACTATCATCATCATCACCATCATCATCATCATCTCCCCGTCGGAGAGAGAGAGAGAGAGAGAGAGAGAGAGAGAGACAGAGAAGGGTTCGTTTGACTCTCCGGTGCGGCAGGCGTTGGCGCTGTCCTCATTTCCCCTGCCAGCAGGTGTCCTCTCCGGATATAATAGGCTTTACATGTGTAATTAACACATGGCACCGCTGCCTCTGCGCTGGCCGTAGCCTTCGCCCCGCTCCTGTCACCGCGACTTTCTTTCTCTTTCCTCGATTTATTCCTTCCACTCCCGCTCCTTCTTCCCTCTTCTTTATGAAACATAATGTCTCCCGCGGCCGAGTCGCGCTGGAAGTAGGTGTGCCGAAGACACACACACAAAAAAAAAAAATAAAAAAAAGACAACACCTCGACGGAGAAAGCCGAGCGCTCGGTAACGCGGTGGAAATGGATCGGGGGTGGGTGGGGTGGGGAAGGGACGCGGATGGAGTTAACAGCTTGCTGTGTGGGCCCCCACTAATGCCTTAATGCCCCCCCACCTCCCCCTCCCTCTTATGAAACCTGTAATTACCAGGGCTCTGTTAATCAAGAATGAAACAGAGGAGAAGCGGTGGGCTAATTGGGGCCGACGTGCTCTGTAATTAGAGTAATAGTCACACATTGGGATTTTATGAATGAATGACTTTGCCAGCTTTTTTTTTTTTAACACAGGGCTTCATTACATTGGACCGAGCTACCAGCAGTATTTACATCCATGTATATAAAGGAGACAATATGTTACTGGTCATTTTTTTGTCCAAACAGCAGATTTTCTCTCCAGGCCTCCCGACTAGGCCAGTGTTAATTATGTCTGTGGCCGAGGGGGGGTGGGGGTGGAGGGGCTGAAAGATGGAGGGGGGTGGGGGGGGGGTCGGGGAGGGAAGTCCAATTAATTTTTCTCTCCTTGCTTCTCTCTTTTTCGCCCCAAACCTTTTTTTCCACCCGTGTGCTGTCGGGCCAACGAGGTGGATTTCCGTGTTTGCAGAGCTCCGATTTCGAAGAGTGCGGCGAAGTAACTCATCATCTGGTTAATCACAAACACAAAGTCTGACCTATTTCTGATATGACAACAGCTCAGCAATGAGCTCCACCCGACGGGTAAACAAATGGTTGGAGGGATAATTAAACGGATGCTTCCTCGTTCGGAGGCTCGGTCTGAACGGTCTCGCACGTTTCTATATTTTTCTGCCGGGAGATGCAGGTTAGTCGGCCTGGACGGAGGTGAGAAATGACAGTGGAAGTGTTGCATGTTTGTTCATTTTAGTGAGCATTAAAATCTAGTTTTGGTCCTGGGTTTTGGTTGAGGGGATCTTGAAGATGGCATCACGGCGGTTTCTGTCTGGTCATCATCCGTGGAAAGTCGTTTGCAGTAGAAGAAGTCGCCTCCTTCGTCGGGTTACTACATTTTGACGCTCGACTTGGATGCCGTTGCACTTAGCCACGCCCACAATCCACTGATTGGTTGGAGAGAAGCTTGAGCGAACCTTCGTACGAACAGGGTTTCCAGACTGACGCTGTGATTGACAGGTGGGCGGAGTCGGCCTAGAAGAGTTGCGATCGGCGCTATAAAAACCTCCCTTGTTGTTACCGTGGTAACCACAGGCGTTTACCCCGGGCCGACAACTTAAGGATTGTAACTTCACGTGTTTCTCTTTTAGTCTTTAAAGTCGTACATTCGTTGTCGTTGAGCGTTTCCCTCTTCATGGAGTATAAATGTGTCACAGCTCTCCGTGTCCTCGAGTCCTTTACGAAGCACCAGGGAGAGTTTTTTGTCTTTTCATCCCGATGGATGTCTGGGAATCTTTGCCTTTGCTGTCGCATGTTTTCTGGGTGCCGCTCGCTGCCGTCTGTCTCGTATTCCCAGGACAGTTTAGTTGACCACAGAGAAGAGAGCGAGTTGGCACCTCTCCCTCGCGTTTGGCTGGCTTCCTGTGGAGAGGGGAAAGGCCACCGGCGTGATTTATGGAAGCCATCTGAGGATGCAGGTCTGCTACCTGTGGCTGATATCTGCTCCTCTATCTCGACTCTCATTACCTCATTTGTCACGCCGAGACGCATCGCAACACACACCCCCTCCCCCTCTCCCCCACCTCCACCACAAAAAAAACCCCACTTCAAACAGGCGCTGGGTGGACGGAGTTCCTCCTCGTCCTCCGCCGCCGTCATGGACTCAGATTTGAAGTGAGGCGGGCCCGTCGATGTCGGCAGGATCAGCGTGTATAATGGTTGTAAACCTCGACACGCTAAAGACTCATCTCATCTGCATAATAAAGGAAGCGTGCGTGTTGTTTTTTTAAAGAGGGTTTTTATCTTCAGCAGAGGCCTCTAAGTGATTTAATAATCATTTGACTGAAGCTGAACTGCCTCAAGCAGGAGAAGGGGAAGTTGTGAATGTACATAATAATTAGTATTTCTCAAGGTGAAATTAAAAAGATATAGTCTAACACCGACATAATTTGTTATTATCTCGTTGAAAATCTTGTGTGAGTTTTGTTAATTAATTAGTCAAATTTGATTATTTTACATTGCGCAGATAAAGTTACGACATTATCAAGCAACATTTCAGCTTTTGACCTCCGGGTCAAAGTGTTTTTCAGCCCAGTAAACCTCAAAATGTGTCCAATCACCTCACAACAGAGGTCCATGTGGCAGGAAGTAGGAGATCAAGCAGCAACCAGCGGTGACGTCACCACAGGCCTGTCAATCAAACAGACACGCCCCCGAAAACAGGTCTTTTTTTAGCTTATTTTTTTAATTAATGAGGGATTATTTTCAGAAACTAATAAGAAGGAGTGACTTTAGCTAACAACACCGAGATAACTGATGGACACATTTTATTCACTTTGGATTTGATGAGAGAAGTTGAATGGGAGTCTATGGAGCCGGAGGCTTTTTGGAGCCGACCTCTAGTGGCACTCGCTGGTATTGCAGCTGAAGACACTTCTGGATCGGAACCATTTTACAGACCTGGAAGCTACGAACACTTTAATAAACAGTCTGTAGTTTTATATCCAGTCTATAAGTGAGCTCTTTTTGCAGCCGTAACCAAAAGTTGTAGTTCCCTAACCAGAACCATACGGCATACATTCTTTCTTTATGTGCGTAAGAACAGTCCTTTACTTACTTTACACCTATGCTGTATGCTACAGACACGGCATGTGAAATAGTTACGCAATAAACAGGCGGATTCATGTTTTTTTAATGACTAAAACACAGCAGGCTGTTTTAACTTTGTCTGCCGGCTGCAGGACAAAGTAGGAAAACAATAACCACAAAACGGCGTTTACGCGAAGCACAGAAATCAGACGGACACGTGTTTCAGCCGGCTGCGATACAGCCGCCGCCGCTATTCCAGAAAAGAAAACCGTTGGCAGTGAACACAATCTGGGTCTTTGGGAGTTGGGCTTTTTTGTGTTTCAAAGGTGCTTCACGTTCAGGCTCGTTCCCAGCATGCCTTGCGTTCCCCTCTGCCTGCCCTTACCGCAGGTAGTCTGGAGCCGTTCCCCTGAGCCGTGTTTTAATGCGGAGCCTCTTCTGTCGATCAGGGACATCTTCAAAGCCGCTGTAATGACACGGGGCGCGCACCTCTGCTTCCTGTTCCTCCATGGCCAACAAAACAACGGGGATCTTTCTCTCTTCACATCCGCCTCCGGAGCCCTCGTCGCTCGGCACATCCAGTAATGGACAGGGCACCTCGATGTGCCCCCCTCCCCCACACACCTCCTCATCCCTCCTACTCTCCCACAAACCTCCCCGTCTCGCCCTGTTTTCAGTTTCCTCTCCGTGCTCTCAGCAGTCAACATCCTCCATCAGGCTCAGACTATTATGACTTTCATCTTTTCCTCGTCATTTACTGGAGTGGCGTGTGCTATTTACGCAGCAGTGTTTTAGCTTCACCCGGGAGACGGACGCGCTGCCGTCTTTATGTGTCCCGAGTGCTGTTGTGCGTCCGCCCGTCTACCCGACGGGGACTTTTCGGCTCGGTGTGCACGCCGCTGTTGGTTTTAGCGGTACACTTATGAGTGCCACCTGCTCTCGGAGTAGCCTCTTAATTATCAGATCAAAGGCAGTGAAAAGGTGCTAAGTGGTTAGGAGCTGCAGCAGCACGCCGCCGGCCTTTGATCGGCCCGGCCCCAGCCTCCTCGGCAGCAGCCGGCCTTAAATTAAATATGGACAGACATCTCTCTTTGAGCTCGGCCCCGTTTTCTCCCTTCATAAGCTGTTGCATATCTTTTTTCTTTGTGTGTGTGTGTGTGTGTGTCCGTTGCATTCTGTTTGATGTGAGCGACTGCTTAGCCCCGACAATGGACGGCAGTGTACTCAAGAAGGAGTGGTTCGGCTAATCGAGGAGGGCGGGGGGGGCCGGAGCCTCCCGCCGAGTTACCTGGAAAGGTCCTCGGCTCCCTCTGGACCAATCAAGCGGGCTGTTAAGTGTCGCCTATAATAAGGCCGTGTGCGTACGTGTTTCCACCGGTCCGTTTGATGTATTATTTGTGCGCTGATTTATCTGATGTTAGAGTAAACAGCAGACCTCGTCGCTTCCTGCGCCGCCAACGCTACAAAAAAAAACCAGTCTCCGTGCTGGTCCTGGTCCTAGTCCTGGTCCTGGGTCTGGATCTGGATCTGGATCTGGGTCTGGGTCTGGATCTGGATCTGGATCTGGATCTGGCTCCCGGACTGTCACGCCACCTCTGTCTTGCATTAGACCAGAGACTGTTTACGAGTGTGGCGGGGCAGACTCGGCTGAAACAGTCGAGGTCTTGTGTCACCAGATGTTTTATAGGGCGAGGCGGCACGGCGGAGGGGGAGGGAGGGGGGGGGCGGCTGGTCCTGGCAGTCAGGTGCTCTGGGTGCCCTTTTATGGCCCAGTCCACTAATGAAAGTTGGGGTTCTGGGACCACTGTGGAACATCAGAGGCCACTCCACCCCACCAGACCCCCATCGCCATCCACACAGGAATGTCGTAAAGCTTTAAAAGCTCCCCCACCTCACCCCCACCCCTCCACCCCCACCCCGCCTCCCACCTTCCCTCCTTTCATTATTCACTTCCGCTTCCCCTTCCGCTCTGCCGTCCTCTTGATTGACTGCTTTTCATTTGTTGTCACGGCGCTCAGGTGGCGGCTGAGGTGTCGCCTTCACATTCAGGATGGGACCAATAAGTCATGATTAGGCAGATGAAGTGTGAGATGCCCCCCCCCCCCCCAACCCACCTCCCCACCCCTCCTCCCCCGGAGGAGCGTCGCCCCGATAAGGGAGGTGAAGGCGACGGCTGTGACGGGGCGCGGCGTGTGCGAGGTCTGCCGGAGGAAGCGGTGCACATCTGGAACAGATAAAGGGAGTGTTGCTGCGGTCAGACGGGACGCCGACACTTCAGAGACCCGCTGCTGTGAAGTCGCCATGGAGACGATCTCGCAGCGCTCTGCTGCTTCTGTGCAACGAGTCCATCCCGTCCTCCGAACGTTCACCCGCCGGACCGGCAGGCGGAAGTCAAGATTTAGGAAAGTAGAATCAAAAGAAAAGTAACCCCAGACAGAAAGCCTTCATTTCACACCTTTCAACATGATCAATGATCCACTCATGATTTAGGATATTTAAAACCATAAAACTTGAATGATCCGCATCACATCGTGGTGCCGATCGACCGTCTGCCTTAAAAAGAAAAGGTTGTCCTCCGTTTTCTGGTGTTTTGGACGGGGCAGTCCTGAGCTGCCGAATACCGGAGACCGACGCTTTAATTCATCATTTCCCGTTGGATCTAACGTGTCTGTTAATCTTCAATTAAAACTGCAGACTAATGAGTCAAAATTAAAGTTTGACGTCCACATAAAACTCCGTTTAATTGTATTTACCGAACTGAGTCGACATAAAAAATCAGAAAGAGCTACAGAATCTGTGTAATAAGAGAAAAGCTCTTCATTATCCAGGGGGAAGTCAATATAAAAAGATTAGAGCCGGCAGTATCAGCGCCGCAGCAGACACAGTGACAGTAGACGAGCGGTGTGTCTCTCGGCCTCCGGGTGGACGTCCAGTCACTCAAAACCTCAAAGAAGTCGTTGGTCCAAGTTGTCTTTTATTCTGTTTTGTGCATCTAGCCCGTCATGAAACTCGACTCCTCGCGGATTTGTTGAATTGTCGGTAGCGCGAGTCGCTCTGGGACTCCACCGTCCCGCCGGGGGTCAGAGAGGTGCCGACAGTCGGACCGAGTCCCGCCCGTCCGTCTCCTCTCCTGAACAACCCACGCTCACTTCCTGCTCGACCCGCCGCCACTCCCAGGCTCTTCACCCTCACCCTCAGCCTCACCCCCTGGCTCGCTGAGCGGGTCTTTGAACTCCGGCGTGCCTCGCATGCCTCTCCTCCGCTCCCACACATTTCAGTACCCCCCCCCACCATCCCCCCACCCTGCCGATGCATCGCGGGCAACTTAAACTCCCGTGTAAATCAGCAGGTCGAGAAAACACATCCTCCGCCAGGTGCATACACTTAGCCGAGCGCTGGCTATCGCTGGTGTAGAGGAAGAAAAAAGAGGGGCGTGTGATGAAAGAGAGGGAGAGAATGTATATGCGTGCGTGTGTTTGCTACCCCCCCCACCCCACCCCACCCTCCTCCTCCTCCTCTCCAACCTCCTTCCTCATGGGAGAACAGTTACTGCGATCTCCCCCGGCAGGCATTCACAGGATCTGAGTGGATTACACCCTGAGCCCTGCTCGCACGTTTTAGCCACAGCACAACATGCATGAGTGAAAGAAGATGGGGAAAACAACAACAGAGGAGGAGGGGGGGGGGCAGGAGGAGGAGGAGGAGGGGGGGAGGAGGCTGCTGGGCTAAACAGGGAATGTGCTCGGTGTAGTGGTGTGGAATAATGTCCCTGTTTACTTTCTGGGCTGTTGTCGTGTTAAACTGCAGCGAGCAGGCGGCGCCGGGCGCTGAGGGGGGAGGACCGAATGTCATGGGGGGGGGGGCTGATCTACGGATGTCTGTATCAGTTGTGAGGGAGGAGAGGGCGGGGGGGTGGGGGGGGAGGTCTTGATAGATATGGAACAGAGGGAGGAGAGGAGGGTGACGATAGGGTTGCACAGAAGGAAGAAGACACCGACTTTTACAAAGTCAAGATCGTCGTTCAAAAACACGACACGTGACCGAACTCCAGCGCAAAGATTTTACGTAATTGTAATTGTTTCCATAGCGATTTTCGGTTCCTTTACTCTGTCACGTCAGGGGGGGGGGGGGGGATGCAAACAGACAAAGAAGAGGGAAGATTTCTGTCACTTCACCTCCTTCGAAAGGTTCATTATGAAGGGAAAGTTTTAGTGTCTGAATCTAAAAGAGTTTCATTTAAAAAAAAATTGGGCCAAATCATAAAATGTCTCGCTGATCTGTGACTCGTTCGCTGTCTTCCTCTTTTCCATCCTCCAAGCAGCATCTTTGTTTTCTGATCATTTTGTTCGTGAAAAACAAATATCATTTAAGTATAAATATCTGGTAAATAAGGAGAGCAGTGAAAGAAGCAGGAGGACGTCCGGAGGACGGAGACATAAAGCGGTGTATCGTCAGCGTACGCTGATATTTGATATCGAGGTGATTAACAAAGTTGCGCGAGGGAAGCGTGCGATCGTACGACCAAATTGTGTTTTTTTATTTGTTGTTTTTTTCTTTTTCTTTTAACCAGCAGCTTCCGTATACTTTTATAAACCTGCAGTAGTTTTTTTTTTTTTTTTTTTTTACCACATTCAAGTTCACTGGATCATTTTCACTGCATATCTTCCTGTCTTCTGTCTAACCTAGCTTTGACCCCCCCCCCCCCCGCCACATCTCTTGCCCGGGCACTGGCCTGTGTAAGCGTGCTCGGGGGGGGGGGGGGTGACGGGAGGGGAGGATCTGCAGCGCTGGGTCGGTCATGCGAGAGCAGCCGGAGTGCTTGTGGTCATTATCAGAGAAAAAGTCTCAACGTTGCCGCACCAATTAGTTTTGACCCAGAAGGAATAGTCTGTAGACTGGGGACGGGCATCGCTCCATCCACGGCAGATTCGGTCAGACACACACACACACACACACACACACACACACACACACACACACACACACACACACACACACACACACACACACACACACACACACACACTCTCTCTCTCTCTCTCCGAGGCTAGCGTGCACTCGGAGCATCACTTCCATTTGTACTGCGGGAGTGTACATCTCTGGATGTCTCCCTTCTCCTGCCCCATATATTCTGTTTTTCTCTGTCTGTTCCCATCTCAACACAGAAGTTTTCGGTTCAGGTGCTTCCTGACGGACGCGGCGTGTCCGGGACGGCGGCTTTTACATAAATCTGACAGAACATGTTGAAGGGAGTGAACCCCTCCGGGACGGGAATCAAATTTGTTTTGATCAGAATCATCAGCCAAGAGAAATGAAAAGTTACCGATATCCTGCCAAATGTGTGAAAAACCTCTGCGTGACTCCTCCGAGTGTGTCCTGCTTTCAGTGAAATGAACTTCATACAGAAATGAACAAAATATCTGGTTTTCAATACAGGAAACACAAAAGAAGGTGTGACTGCACAGCTGCAGGCACTTTTAAACGTCCGTTTTACGACCTCCACGAGTTGTCTGCAATTGTACTTAATAACATTTTGATAAATGTTTTTTTTTCTGTCTGACCTTTCTTATAATCATTTTCAGTTTTGTTTCATATATTCTTTGATTAGAGAGTAGCTTTCCGTTGCTCACAGTATCTGCTGTGATTATAGTCTGGAAACCCCGTTGGCATTAAAGTCCCTATGAGAGACGGACCAATCAGTGACCAGTGTGGGTGGCTAAGTGAGATGACGCTGAAGTCAAGTGCTTTTTATGAGTTTTATGAGTATTAGTGCATATGGTGGTCAATGCTGATTGGTTAAAGGCTGCTCCAAATAGTTTTTAAATTGCCCCAAAGTCTACGCCCAGCAGGATGCAACAACTAGAAACGATTCCCTACGGAGAGTTGACAGACCAATATATTCACAGGTTGAGTTTAGGTCTGTAAACAGCCAGCTACTCACCATGATTCACTGTTAAAAACTCTTTATTTACTTTGTCCTGGCCCTTTATGCAGCCCCTCAGTTTGAAACAAGACATTTTAGCTCCTGTCTCCTTAAGCCCCTCCCCCCTTCCATAAAAGCCCACCGTCCTCCGATTGGCCAACTTTTAGAAAAGCCAGCTGGACTTTGTCACCAGCTGGCGCAAGAGTTGATCAGCTGGAGAAATTTGGTTGTAATCACAGACTGTATATAAAAGCAGACGTACCTTGCAGGTCTGAAAAGTGAGCTGAAGTGCCCACAAAGTGCAATACCACCGAGTGCCACTAGAGGTCGGCTCCAAAAAGGCTCCGGCTCCATAGACTCCCATTCAACTTCTCTCCGATAGAGGTGGGCGGGACGTAGTGTCCAAATATGGGCACTTCTGGCTCCGCGCTAGCAAGATGGCGACCAAGATGGTCTCAAACATCACGGCTGGTTGTTAACTTTGTCCTTCCGGGGGATCCGATCTCTGACTTCCTCGCCTCATCCTCTTGCCGATGGTTGAAAAGAAAACCGTAAACCTACTAAATCAGATAATTTCCTCCGTCTGAATTGTAAATTGTAAACTTGATTGTCGAAATGCAGAATTTCAAACTCTTCCATCCTCTTTATTAGTTTCCATAACTCTCCGTCGATGCAGCGCAGGCGTCGTAGATGTCAAAAGATCCCGTTCGATCCTGCTCAGGTGAGTCCGTCCAGTAGTTTGTGCACACTCGGGCATGCTCGTCCTCGTCCTCCTCGTCCTCCTCGTCCTCCTCTCCGGCTGCCAGCTCGGCCCGGGCAGACCCCGCTCTGATTTGTTAAGGTAATGATCTAATCTGCGGCCATTAGGGAGAGCAGCCTTTAGTGTTTAATGTGCGGCCAGGTGGTCCAGCTGCCAAAGCTCCACCAACTAAAGGGCCCGAGCTCGGCAGTAATGAGTAATGAGCTGCATTTAAAAAGACGCCATACCTGAGCCGGCTCAATATGGCCGAGTTCAAATGAACAACTTGACTGTTTTTTTTTCAGTTCCCCAGATGCTCAGATGAGTTTAGATTAACTGCACACACACACACACACACACACACACACACACACACACACACACACACACACACACACACACACACACACACACACACACACTAGGAAACACCTGAGATGAAAACAGTCACACATACCTCGAGTCAAAGGTTTGTGAACATCCCACGTTTTGGATTAATTTTTTTTTGGGCCGCGATTCAATAAAAGAAGACGTGAGAAATGAAACGGGTACAGACGAAGCGAAACAATGTTTTGGCAGATGGAACCGAACCGAGACGAGAAATCATTTCAGATTTAAGTGCAAATTTGTAAAATGATCCCAATTTTTCTCCGACGCTCTGAGGAAACGTCTTTGTCGAAGCTCGTAGGACTTCGTGGACGGTTTGTTCTCTCGCTGGATGATCAGGAAAAAAAAAAAAAAAACAGGAATCTTTTTCAACTTGAAAATGGACTCTTTCACTTTCTGTTGCTGCTTTGTTAAACAAAGTTTTAACTTCCTCAGAGTGTCAGAGAAGATAAATAAGTGATGATGCAGCGATCTTAATAAGAAGATGTGCGAGTCATCTCACTTTTGGTGTCTTGTTTTTTCGGGCTTTTCGAAGCGTATCGATCACATTTTATAGGAAATACGAGATGAGATGCTGCCGTTAATATCGATTTATAGTTCGATGTTGATGAGCCCATTTCTTCTGTGAATCCCTCCTCCTGAAGAATTCCACCGTCCTGGAGGAGACCTGGTTTTCCTAAAGATAAAGAATAGTTCAAAATTTCGACGACGATTCGAATCAAAGATTAGCAGCAAAAAAAAATTCATTAGATTTACATTTCTGTGTTTATTAATGTGCTTTATTTAATGTATTTTTTCATCCATGTGTTGATACATTGTGCAGCTGTTTGTTTTTTTGCATTCTTTACATTTTTATTTTTATTTATTACATGTTTTGTACTTTATGTTTTCACATGAGGAAAGGAAACCCCGTCTTTGTGTTCATTTGGATCACCGTTTCCTTCAAGAAATGTTTTTGACATTCAGTTAGAAAATACAGAAACATATATTGCCTGTCGCCGTGAAGCCGGAAAAAATAAACAGGGTAAGATTATTGACGTGGTTGCTGTAATATGATGATATAAGTATAGCGTGATGTCTACATCAGACTAACGTTTCAATACCTCGTTTTTAAGTTTCACATAAAAACAGTTAGAGATGAGTTTGTTATAAACAAAGGAAACATACATTTTAAAGTACTTTTTTTTTTTCTTTTTTTTATAATACGATCGGGGAATTTCTCAGTGTCTATTTGATTTGTTTAAAACAAAGTCACAAATTGGACAGATAAAATAATCAAACTAAAATCTGTTTTTAAAGGTACATGAAGCAAGATTCAATCTGTGCTTGTTGCAGAAAACATTTTGATTTAAAGTAATTTAAAATTGTTATTCATATTCACTGAATATTAATGATGAATAATGTGTTTTACTCCTTGTGCACAGAGCACCAAAAATTACTTTTTAAAAGCAATGACCTCGTTAAAAAAATAAAAGCAACTTTATTTTGTCATTGTTCAGTTAAACTGTCAGTAATATGGATGTCTGGCTTGGAGGTGGTACTCAGTAGAAACATGAGAAGAAGAAGTTTATACATGTGAGGTATTTTTGATCTCAGTGTGCAGTTAGTTTTTTCTTAATGTTTCTTGCTTACATTGGAATTTTTCTAAAGTTTGTTTAAATGATTTAATTTCGTACGTAAAATATCTGTGGAGCTAAAAAGAACAAAAAAACTAGAAAAAAAATACGATGCAGCGAAAAACTACAGCTCCCACCAGAAAGTTATCTGATACCCACCGAGACACGATGCTCGGGGAGTACTCAAGTGTGTGTACACTCAATCAGAAACACACACACACACACACACACACACACACACACACACACACACACACACACACACACACACACACACACACACACACACACGCACGATGATCGTGCAGTGAGTTGGTGGCTGCTGATGGCTGACCGAACTTCCATCGGTTTGTGTGACAATGCCGGGACGAACGCAGGAAGGCTGCCGTATCACATCATATTCACACACACACACACACACACACACACACACACACACACACACACACACACACACACACACACACACACACACACACACAAAATATGAGTGTACTCGACCTCAGATGTCACGCGACACATGAACCGATGCCGTGGACGGATAAACAGCGATAAACCTGAACTTCTCCCATTAACAAGGAATTTCAACGAGTTGTTTTAATGTTCACAGTCAACACTTCAATTTTTTGTTTTTTTTGTTTTTGTTTTTGACACTTACGGGGTTAAAATTTCCTCACGTGAAATGAATTTATATTTAACAAGTATGTTCTGTGTGAATATATGCAGTGTGCACAACTAAAAAATGCTGCATGACTACTGAGCGTGTAGTAACAAGTTACGAGCTAACCAGTGAATGAATACATCTATGATAGGTATATATATATATACCTATCATATATATATATATATATATTTATATATATATCACGCCCCCTTCCATGTATCATTATGTCTTCATTGAAATGTTTTAAAATGGCATGTTTTAACAAAAGTGAAAATCATTTCTGCCCATAACTTAAATTTAATTTGGTTGCTTTATTCTACTTAAAGATTTACGAAGAAATAACAAAGGCATGCTGGGAAATGCTGACACGGCAACAAAGCTGAGAATAAACTCCCAAATGTCTTCATTGAAATGTTTGAAAACGGCATGTTTTAACAGTTGTAAATAGAATTTCTGCCCTTTTTTAAAAAAAAAAAAAAAATGTGGTTGCTGCGTTCCACATAAAAGTTTCAAAGAAATAACGAAGGCATGCTGGGAAATGCTGATACAGCAACAAAGCTGCACAGTAAACACCAGGAGTCATGTTGAATCATGTTTCTAAACATCAAACAAATTAACACAGAAATATTACTCCGATAAAGAATATCTCTGAACACAAGTCGTAGTTTAACTTAGACAATAAACTCAAAAAAATCAAACTCTGTTTAACTTCAGGATATTTCACTCCACAAATTTGCTTCTGCAGTTTAACTAAAACTTGACAGTCCAACGTGACATCATTGAAACAGTCACTGGGATTTTAATAATTAGAAATAACTCTTAATATTAAAATTGGTGGTAGAACAACATGCTGGCGGACCATAACCCCCTCCCCCCCGCCCCCCTGCTGACATGCTGCAGACATCCGACATATAGTGCTATTTTCTGTGTATTTTTTTTTTTTTTTAATAAAAAGGCTGAAATCTGTCATAATTCTGATCTGATGCATTTTTAGCTCCGTCAAAAACCGAAGATAAAAAACGAGCTCCAGTCGGATTCACGTGACAGTCTGACAGCTCGGTAACTGCTGCTGTCAGGGAAATACTGAGAAGACAAAAAAAAGAAAAGAAAAGAAAAGTTACAGGCCAGAAAAAAAAGAAAAATCCCCCAAAAAAACAGGAACTGCAACGAGGCAACTTCCTGCATGTGCGTCCGATTATCTGCCAGACAAATTATAACTCTTATTCTACAAGATTTCACCTTTTTTTTTTTTCTTCTCAAGCCTCTTCGAAAACTCATTATATTTCCGGGAGAGCCGCCCGGGTCGGCCCGTCCCGCCGCCTCATCGAGGGCCTGATTGACCTCCACTTGGATTTCATGCATGCGTGGCGGAGAGCTGTCATTAAGCGATGTGATTTGAATATTCAGATGACTGTTTTAATTGAAGAGAACAAGTGTTCACACATGGCGGGGCTGGCGGTGTTGTGGAGCGCCCGAGGCCGAGTCCCCGAGCGGCCCAGACCCATCTGATCACGGCTCAGCGGAGACCGCGAGCCCACCAACAATACGTGGAAGAAAAAAAACAAAAAAACCTGGCTGCTTTTAATGCCCCCCAGCGCTTCCACACACACACACACACACACACACACACACACACACACACACACACACACACACACACACACACACACCGGAGAGGAGGAGGAGATGAATGAAGTGAGTGACAGCGTAATTTGATGCAGCAAACACGTTAATATGCACAACAAATGGGATTTAAAAAACAACGTGAGTGAGACGTGTAAACACGAAGATGCTGAGTGGGATTTTTTTTATTTTTTTATTTTATTTTCTGCTGGAACAACAGCAACATGCAGAACACATCGTTTCACCGGCATTCATAAACATGAGTCAGCACAAGCGCGCGCACACACACACACACACACACACACACACACACACACACACACACACACACACACACACACACACACACACACACACACACACACACACACACACACACACACACGTGTTGTATGTATCAGGGTTTCAAATGCATATTTACTGACCTCAGTTTAACATCAGGCTGCGTGATACTAATATTTACATGAAGCGAGCCGATAAGCTGGAAATTAAAATGCTCATTTCAGACGTCCAAAAATAATAAATTAATTAGAAATGCTGCCAATTTTTTGGTCGTTTTATGACTTTTATTGACTATTATACAAAAAGTAGCTCCGACCACAGACTGGATATTAAAGAGTTCGTAGCTTCAGGTCTGTAAAATGGTTCTGATCCAGAAGTGTCTTCAGCTGCAATACCAGCGAGTGCCACTAGAGGTCGGCTCCAAAAAGCCTCCGGCTCCATAGACTCCCATTCAACTTCTCTCATCAAATCCAAAGTGAATAAAATGTGTCCATCAGTTATCTCGGTGTTGTTAGCTAAAGTCACTCCTTCTTCTTAGTTTTCTGGAGGTCCATCTGAAAATAATCCCTCATTCATTAGAAAAGAAGATTCAAGAAGACCTGGTTTTGGGGGCGTGTCTGTTTGATTGATTAAAAAACATGAGTTCTTGGATATTGTTGTTCATCAGATATCTTTGTTCCAACCAGACTGAGCTAGCTGATCAGTTTAGTGTCTCTATGTTCTGTATTTATTCAGTTGGAGACTAGAAATCCTCTCTGTTGCTAGGTGGTTGCTAAGGGTCCGACTACTTCCTGGAGCGGTAAACATTGCGTACGTTACATAAGAGTCTACTGACGCAACTTGTTGTTTTCCAGTTGTTACGTTGTACCCCATGTGTTGCCATGGAAACGGCGATCACACAACAACAAAAGTTATTATATTTAGAGAGCGAATTGTCCCACAATATGAGAACACGTTTGATTACATATTTCATTTAGCTGGTAACTTGTTACCAATAATGATGTTAAAGCACGACCTGGAGAATAAAACACACTTCAGGTGTAATAATAATGATATTTTTTCTCCGTCTTCACTCCAACCGGTTGAAGACGACCGTTCCCCCTCAGATCGCTCTACAGATTTCTTCCTGTTAAAACAGATTTTTTTTTTTTTACTTCACTAATTTAGAACATTGGCGTGATTTGCGTCTTCTTTCCTGTGAAGTCCACCTTTCAGAGGTCTCCGGGCGGCTTCGCCTGAAAGACGAAACACGGGGCAAACCCTTGACCTCCACTCTCAGAAAAGATCAATATCACTGCTGTGAGTGCAACACAGCAAAATAATGATAAGACGGTGTTTTTATTAACTCGCTCCCGAGATACTTTACAGCCTTGAAACCGACATCGCTCCAAAAATATAACTTTATCATAAGAGCAAATAAAAACGGATTCAAACTGGACTCCGTTTACAGCAAAGAAATATGACCACTAAATAAAACGTTCATATCCCAATATTACACACTGATATGCAACATTATCATTTTTTATTGTACTTTTAAAGCCATAAAGTGATTATTTTAAGAAAAAGTGGATTCAAATTTAGCAAAAAGTTTCAGTTTTGCAACTTTTGGGCCACAACATTCGAGCTCATTCTCCTGAATATTGTTTTTTAAGATTTGTTTCGAGTCGTATGTTCAGTCTTCCTCCTACAACCCGCTGATGTTCGATCAGTGAAATCGTAGCTGATGTACATGAGATCAAAACTCGGTTTGAAAGTGGGTTTTGTCTGGAACATGAGGAAGATCTGTCGGTCTGCTGCGAGAGCCGAACACGTCCACATCACCTCCCTGTTTTCTGGAAGCTTTTGTCATTTCTACCGTAAAACAAGACTTAACGTCAAATGGTCAAACTTTGCATGAAGGATGTCGGCAGCGCTGCCGTCGGCTCCGTCTCAGCGGCTCGCGCTCTCTCGAGGAAAAAAATAAATAAATCAAAATCTTCCGCCCGTCTCGTACTTTGGATTAAGAAAGAGAATAAATATGCCGTTGTTGGTTTGCCAGGAATGGCTGCGGAGTAAGGAAACGGTTGAGTGACGCTGTGGGTGGGTGTGGGGTGTGTGGGGGAGGGAGGGGGGGCGCCTGGTCCTCTTACCGTTGCTCAGGCACCTCCTGTCCTGCCCCGGATCACCCACTCCTCATCCGCATTAATTGGCTGTCAAAAATGTGCTGAATTAACGGATTAATGAGCGTAGATTTGAATCCTAAGTTTTGGCGAAGAGGGGGAGGGTGGTGGTGGGGGGGGGATGTTTCCCCGCCCTCACCCCCTCCCTCTCCCCCCTTGCCTCCCCTCTCGTGTGCGCGGGCCTGTTACAGATATGCATCCAGGACATTTGAGCGGATTGCATTTCATTAGTTTGATTTGAGCGGACAGCACTAAGCTGCTGAGGGCTCTGCGCTGACAGCTAATTACAGGAATCAGCCTTGTCCACTGATAGAGAACAATGGGCCGGGATGAGCCCGCCTTCGCCAGGGGGACCGGCCCTGCCTGCACCCCCGCCCCCCTTCGCCCCCCGCCCCGGTATGGAGAGGCATTACTTGTGTTAAAGCCCTAATTGAGTGCTACCTTTTCCCTCCTCTGGTTCAACTCTATTTTTGAGACGGAAATGATGGAGAGACGGGAGGAACCGGCCTTCCTGGACAAACCTGAATCCCTCCACCTCCACCTCCACCTCCACCTCCACCCCGCCGCCGCTGCCTCGGCCTCGCCCGGCCGCCGTGCCCGCCCGCCCGCCTCGGATCTGTCCGCTCCCATAACTCCGTCCATCTTTAAATCATCAACATTAAAAAACGCGCGGCTCACTCATGTGAACACTTTCCCCCTTTTTAAAAGAGAATTAAATGGATTAGCACAAACGTCAGTAAATTTAGCGGTGCATTACCCCCTCGCAACTTTTTGTCCAAATGGCAGATCGCGGTCCGGATTAGCCGACTTCCTGCTCCCAAAACCTTTTGTCAGGAATCATGTTTTTTTTTTTTTTCTCGTTCTCTGTTCCCAAAAGAAGTTTTCTTCTGCTTCCACCTCTTAATGACAAACTTTGTTTTGTTTTGGATCTCTCTCTATTTTTTTCTCGTCCTCCTCCGTCTCGTTTGGCTCCGGCATCGATATGGCCGGTGGCGAGTGGCCAGGTGCGCTGACACAGACTATTATTTCAGGAGCGATGCGGCACCCTGTCTCTCTCTCTCTCTCTCTCTCTCTCTCTCTCTCTCTCTCTCTCTCTCTCTCTCTCTCTCTCAGCTTTTTTTTGTGTGTGCCATTTTCAGGTCAGGCCTTTAGGTCATTTTCCCCCTCCAGATTCTACCAGTCTATTTCCCGGTCGGCTGATGGAAGGTAATGACCGGTCGGCTGATGGTGGTGCCGCCTGCGTGTGACCGTGTCATCTCAGCTCAGTGACAAGACCCGCGGTGGCCGGCGTCCGCCGGCGGGGAGCGCCGAGGAAGAAGGGAAGGCAGCGCCCGCTCGGTCCTGGGGGGTCAAGCGGCGAGGTGCCCTCCCCCCCCCATCCACCTCCACACCCCCCTCCCACGCTGACTGACAGGACACCGGGGTTTGTTAGGGAGATTTGTCCCCACCGCGGATCTCCTGTCGGCCCCCGGTTGTGGCACTCGTGTCAATTTGCAACCCCTACGCACGTCGCCGTCCCCGGCTGACAGGTGAGCGGCGGTACGGCGGCCTGTCCGCCTAATTGTACCCCGCAGTCCTGCCTGTGTGTGTGTGTGTGTGTGTGTGTGTGTGTGTGTGTGTGTGTGTGTGTGTGTGTGTGTGTGTGTGTGTGTGTGTGTGTGTGGGTGCAGAGAGAGAGCGAGAGAGGAAGGCTGCGGCCCTCCTGTTAGCAGCCCTTGCTCGCCCTGGCGGCCAGGCCCAGAGCTGCCTCCGCCAAGGTGAGCGGCCTGTCGCTCTGTCAGCTGGTCGTCTACCGGCCTGCTGCTGCAGGAGGAGGAGGAGGAGAAGGAGGAGGAGGAGGAGGAGGAGGACGATGGTGATGGACACGACGGGCAGATATGTATTCTGCTCCACCGTGCGCATGTACGTGCAAACACAAAACGCCCACTCGCAAACAATAAATCAAAGCGCATTTACATGAAATCCGGGGAGAAAGATACAGAAGTGCATTTATGTCATACGCAGTGTATTCTTCAGGGAATCCAGAGGAGTGTGTGTGTGTGTGTGTGTGTGTGTGTGTGTGTGTGTGTGTGTGTGTGTGTGTGTGTGTGTGTGTGTGTGTGTGTGTGTGTGTGTGTGTGAGGGGGGGGCTGTAATTGTCAAATTGTCCGTCTTTGAATTCCCCAAAGAACTTTGTATGTAAATATGATGAACAGAATCTTTATAAGCAGTCCTGCAGTTATTGTTTTTTTTGCTCCTCCGTCCGTCCGCCGCTTCGTGATAAATGGGCAGGAATTAATGTCACCGCCGCTCCTCGCGTAATATAACACACACTTTACGTCGTGTTAGCTGTCTCTACCGATATTCTCTTTTAAATTAAATAAAAAAGCCGACGCGTGACAGACAAAAAAAAAAGAAAAAAAAGAAACCCGTCCTGATGGTTTGTTTCCTCCCACCATCATTTTCCAAAAGGAATCGATGTTGTTTGCTTGTTTGATGAACAGTGTGAAGTGTGTGTGTGTGTGTGTGTGTGTGTGTGTGTGTGTGTGTGTGTGTGTGTGTGTGTGTGTGTGTGTGTGTGTGTGTGTGTGTGTGTGTGTGTGTGTGTGTGTGTGTGTGTGTGTGGAGGGGGGAAGGGGGTGTAGTCGGTGAGGTGTGTGTGTGCCATTTCCTGGCTCGCGGAGGCCTCGGTGCCAGCTGCGCGGGGCTGGTGCTGCTTCCTGGGGGCAGATGCCTGCAGTGCTGCCTCCATGATCCCAGCTCTGTTCCTGCACCAGCCCCTGCAGTCTGCTGCACGCACAGGGGGGGGGGGGGGGGGGGGCACACAGCACACACACACACACACACACACACACCTCAGACGTTCGTGCACGCACACAGTCACACAGAGTAGTGCAAAAACACACACACACACACACACACACACACACACACACACACACACACACACACACACACACACACACACACACACACCTCCCAGACTCTGGAGCATTAATTAGGCATCCTACAAGTCTGCCACACCGCGGTCTACCTCCATCACACGCTGCACACCAGGCGGAGAGGACGGAGCCGGATCGTCGGGGAGGAAACTGGGAGGCGTGGACGACCAAAAACCCTCCGACAACACAGAAGAAGAAGAAGAAGAAGAAGAAGAAGAAGAAGAAGAAGAAGAAGAAGAAGAAGAAGAAGAAGAAATTCCAGGTTTTTTTTTTTTTTTTTTTTAACCAGCTCGTCCATCGCTTTCATCACCCGTTCCCTCTGTCCTCCTCCTCCTCCTCCTCCTCCTCCTCCTCTCCAGGCACGCTGTTACTGACACCACACTGGCATCCAGAGGCCCCGCTGGGTACTGCAGCACTGTCAGCCACCCCCCCTCCCCCAACACACACACACACACACACACACACACACACACACACACACACACACACACACACACACACACACACACACACACACACACACGCCCCTCCTCCCCCCTCCTCCACCAGAGTCTATAAATAGGCTCTAATTAACCAGAGCTCTGCACCTTCAGAGATGTTGTTCGGAGTGTTTGTTGTCTTGTATCTATAGAAGTCGCTCTTCTCCGGAGGACCGGTGGAGGGCCGGAGGTCTCTGAGCATTTTGATAATAACACTTACGAGATGTGTGTGTGTGAAAAAAAATGTGTCCAGAAAACATAAAAATAAAATCATCTCTGTCATGTAATAATAATAATAATAATAATAATAATAACACCAGGAAACAGGACTGATTTCTCTTAATTCTGCATTTTAAATATCATTTATCATCTTTTTAACTTCTAATATTAACTTTACTCTCCCTGAAACTCATCAGCTTTAAAACTGGATTTTCATCTTGACGTCAGCGATTTCAAATCATTTAAAATTAATTTCGATATTTATGATTTAAATCTGATATTTGACACGATAATCTGAAGAATATTTGTATCACTGCGATGCTACTTCCAGAAGATACATGAACATAAAGACATCGTTTCTTTTGTAATTTTCTTGAGTTTTGATGTCCAATCTGATTCCTTAATATTTATCTGATATTATTTTTAATATTTTTAATCTTTATTATTTTTTACCTGACATATCAATAATATTTATAGCAGATCTATCCATCCTGGAGGAGGAATCCTTCTTCTTCTTCCTGTTTTATTCCCTATTATTCGCTCCCTGTTTGACTTTATGTTAAGGAAACATTACCTCCAATTTATTTTAATAAAACGGTCTTGATTTTGCCAAATAATCCAAAATCTGTTTGTTTTTTTACTCAATCGATAAATCAAACTCATAAATATTCAGGTGAGAGGATCTTCTTTTATTTTTCTCATCACATTTGCACCATCAACACAAAGTGCCGATGCCACAGCAGCATTATTACAACAATAAAAACATTAACTGAACATTTGCGGTCCCGAGAGGGTTAAAATCATATTTTTTATAGCTGAATAAAACACAAATTGAAAGGTCAGAAAGGCATTTAGATATTTAATATACTATATTTTGTCTGAATTAACAGTTTATTCAGAAAGGTTTCGGTTCCTTTCCTCACTTTATTGTGTTTATTGTGTTTATTTAACATTAAAATGGATATAGTTGGCCATTTTTCTCACCAGCTGTCGCCTAATAACCTGTTTTTAATTATGTATTTTTTAGAAAAGAGCTTTGATTGAGTCAAATTAATGAACACAGCGAAGTATTTAAGTCAACATCCAGTTTCATCCCGAGTTCCTCCTGAACAGGAAGCTCCGTCTCCGTCACTCTGTAATTGATATAGTGAAGGATGCTGCTGACAGGCTGGATGCTGCGCAGGCAAACACCCCCCCCCCCTCCCCCCGTGTGTGATGGGGGGGCGTGGGGTGGGCGGTGTGTGGGGGGAGGGGGGATGCAGAGCGCTGTGGCAGCTGTCTGAGCGCGTGTTTTTTCGCCCATGTGGGGGCAGAAATGCTCATGATGCACTGATTTCCGATAGGTCTTCACCTCCTCTGCTGCTTATGGCCTGCGGCTCCTTCCTCCTTCTCCTCCTCCTCCTCTTCCTCCTCCTCCTCCGTGCTCAATCAATTGACTGACGCCGCTGACCAGCTCCCACAGCACACCGCTGCGGGAGGGAAGTTATTGGAGTCGTGTGTGTGTGTGTGTGTGTGTGTGTGTGTGTGTGTGTGTGTGTGTGTGTGTGTGTGTGTGTGTGTGTGTGTGTGTGTGTGTGTGTGTGTGTGTGTGTGTGTGTGTGTGCTTCCAGTGAGGCTGCTCTCGCAGTAATGTTTGAATAATTTGCAAAATAATCTGCAGAAATCTGCTGCAGGTTCAGACAGAAAACAAAAACGCCGTCGCAGGTTTGACGTGTTCAGCAGGCGAGTTCCAGTTTCTGCACTTTATTTTGAAAACTGGACCGTCGACTGTAATTACAGGAAATACTGTGCTTTCAAAAAGTTTCCTTTTTAGGAGTTTTTTTCCTCACATGAACTCAATAATCCTTTTTAATTTGATTTAATTCTTCACATTAAAACGAGAAGTTTTGTTTTGTTTGAAGTAAAGAAACTTGTAGAGATTAATATAAATAAGGTTGCAATAATGTCCAATATGTGCCTCAGCTGTATATATATATATGTAGTTGCATTTAAATCTACAGCTGTTTGCAAAGTTGCTAAAGAGGGAAAAAAACACATTTATTGTGTATAAATGAGTCCCGAAGTGACGTTAAAAATCATTTAAAGACTCATCAAATTCCCATTTTGTGCAAAATTTATGTCAAATTAAGTTGTGATTTAACATCTTTAGGATTTTCCCAAATTTTACACGCAAAAATGATGTCAAACTGCATATTTTTATTTGAGAAATGTCAAATTTGCTTCCCCAACAGTGGTCACTAACATGAGTAACCTGATGGAGGTTTGATCTGACGCTTCGTGCACGACAGGAACAGTCTGGAAAGTTTCTGATCGCACCTCTGCATCAAAAATAACTTTATGAATGAGTCATAAAACAGCTGGTCTGACCTCCGCATGATGGGGTCCCAGGACACACCAGGACACACCAGGACACACCAGGACACACCAGGACACACCAGGACACACCAGGACACACCAGGACACAGAGACAGAAGAGACAGACCAGCTGTAAGTGAAGCGTTGCATTAAATTCACTACAGTGTAGAACAAATGTGTGTGTGTGTGTGTGTGTGTGTGTGTGTGTGTGTGTGTGTGTGTGTGTGTGTGTGTGTGTGTGTGTGTGTGTGTGTGTGTGTGTGTGTGTGTGTGTGTGTGTGCGTGCGTGTGTGCGTGCGTGCGTGTGTGTGTGTGTGTGTGTGTGTGTGTGTAACAATTTAGGGATCAGATTTCACTTTCCCACAATCCCAGCTGTGAATCTAAAAGCTGTCCAGGATGAAGAGACGACACACACACACACACACACACACACACACACACACACACACACACACACACACACACTGCTGGTTGCGGTCGCCTGTTTTTCTGTTGTGAGGTTTCACCTTTGAGACGAGGGAGCTGCAGATACCAGGTGCGTGATAGAGAGAGCTCCGTCCTCAGGGAGCACAAGGTGCCTGCTGTCATGGCCACCAGCACAGGTGTGTGTGTGTGTGTGTGTGTGTGTGTGTGTGTGTGTGTGTGTGTGTGTGTGTGTGTGTGTGTGTGTGTGTGTGTGTGTGTGTGTGTGTGTGTGTGTGTGTGTGTGTGTGTGTGGGGCCAGCACCCCCGGGGAGCTGGTCAGCTGTTGTTTCATGCAGGAGGATTACACAGCTTAATCAGGCAGCCTGATCAGGTGCAGCTGATGCTGTAGAGTCACACACACACACACACACACACACACACACACACACACACACACACACACACACACACACACACACACACACACACACACACACATCTCCCTTTACACCCAATTAGCCTCGTTACCGGGCCCTCCACGCCGGGGGACCGCAGACACACCCACCATGTTCAGGTAAGCACACCTTGCAGGCCCACACATGTAGCATAATAACACAAACACACACACACACACACACACACACACACACACACACACACACACACACACACACGCACGCACGCACACACACACACACACACACACACACACACACACACACACACACACACACACACACTGCAGCAGTAAATGATTAAAATCAGTGTCGTCAGTCTCCGATATGACGGATGAGATGCAGGCTGATTGATTAACGGATCAATAACAACACACTGGACTGAATCTGATAATGAGACGAACAACATGCAGGATCATCGTCACCGTTGTCTTCCAGCTTTTAGTCCTACGGTGGTTTTAAATTACGTTTTCCTTTGGAATTATTTCACTTTGAAATGTTCCTGTGATTTGAATGAAGTCCGTCCTCAAAACGCAGGAAGCACATCGATCCATATCAGAGCGTAAATAAAGCATGAGGTCGGTAAAAATGGGAAGTTAGCTGAGGCCCGTTGGAGCTAAACGTCCCAACAGCCTCATGACGATTCATTTTTTAATATAGGAAAGTGTGTAAGAGAGGTGCTGGCAAACCAGCAGTGATGTCATCATCCATCAGTGATGTCATCAACCAGCAGTGATGTCATCGTTGGTTCGTGAACGTTATGAAGCCTCCAGTTCAGATTCTGTCCGTCACCATCTTTGATAGTTCGGAGCGGTTTGGAGCAGGAAGTGACCATATTTGGACGAGCTGGGGGAGGAGCCAGCTGGTGAATATGACCGATCTGATTGGAAATGTTCTGGACATCGGACCAGGTAATCGTGAGTTTAGCCAGCTGAGACTGCTGAGAGCAACAAGTGATGCCAGACCGTGGTTGTCATGGTAACAATACTTTGCCAGTTTGGTTCGCTTCAGGGAAAAGATCTCGCAACTTCAGAAAAAGTTGATTCACGTACGAAAACTATGTCTCCAGACTTCCTCCTTTGGTCCCGCGATCATCACTACGACCACCAACGTAAGTTGCTTTGATAAACCCCGACGAGCCACCGCGAGACAGAGAGACGATAACCGCCGGTTTCTTAGTCTAATAACGGTCAGATCAGGTGCTCACTGAGGTTTGAAACTTTCACCTGAACCATGTGCTCATGAACGCACCATGAAATGACCCTAACGGTGTACAAACTGGAGCGGATGCAAAGTTTCGGGGGGGAACAAAAAACATTGGGGATTTTGTGTGAAATTGTGTTTATAATACTTCATATAAATACGCTATTAAAATGAATAGTGTTCATGATTTTGACTCTCGCAGCAGGTGGAGATAAATGATGGATGTGAGCGGGTGAACTTAACATGACATCGTTTCATTGTTGAGGAAAATTAACATCTCATTATGATTCTGCTTCGACATTTGACGAGACTGCGACGCAACCGGAGGAAGTTTGTAGTGTGTCCTCTTGAAACAGTCACTCAGACTCTCCGTCCGTCCGTCCGTCCGTCTTCTACAAACCGACTCTCGGGAAGTCGTCCTCCGAGCCGCCGAGCCTCTCCTGCCGGGCGTCTTCTGATGTGTCCTGAC
>NW_027210636.1:37500-42500 GCF_029030835.1 Brachyistius frenatus | reverse complement strand
GTAATAGAGAGAAATGAGAGTTTGAATCATCGAGCATTTCTCCATCTTGCTTTCTTTCTAGTCTGTTGTTCATAATGTGATGCATGAACATTTTAATTGTTCATAGCAGACACCAAACAGGACAGCACCCCCACACACCCCCTCCTCCGCCCCCCCACCCCCATCCATCCACATCCACCATACTTTGCATGTTGCAGCAGAACCAGGTGACCTAACGATTCACGATCTGCCGCTCCCTCCTCCTTTATCAGCTGACCTTATCTATCTGCCCAGTAAAAAGCCTCCACGGCTCCAAATGCGTTATGCTTTCTCAATGTATAATCACATTTATATACCCGGGGCCACACGGCTCCGTTCCTTGAACCCTTATTCTACATTCACCGAGGTCCAAACCCGAGCAACGGTGGGAAGAACGTATTGTAATGAATGCCAAAAGCTGCAGCACTGAGAGGCATTTTGTTCTCTGCGCTCTTAAGCAATATGGATTATGAATGAGGGCGGGATCAGACCTGCTGTGGTTTCAATATGTATGAATCTTTTCATATGCAGCGAGCCCCGCTCCTTTATCCGCCGCAGCAGGTGAGGATCAGGCAGCACTTCTGACACGGCTGAAAAAGCAGCAGCCACGCGGGCGCTGGATTTCTGGCTCCGAGCTGGAAAACATATATTTAACAAATACTGTGATTCGTTTGAGAAACTATGCTCAGGAGTTGATATGAAGCAGTAGTTAATTAGACAGTAATATATTAATTTTGTACTTTACTACCAAAGGTATTGATTGAGTCCTGTCAGGCGTCAATATCAGGCTGACAAACAGGTGTTAATGTTACTTAATGAAATGTAATACAAAAGCGAAGCGCTACCAACCACCATAGAGACGTAGCTCGCTTTATATGTATTTCCTACAGACTGGATATAAAAGTGTTCGTAGCTTCAGGTTCTGTAAAATGGTTCTGATCCAGAAGTGACTTCAGCTGCAATACCAGCGAGTGCCACTAGAGGTCGGCTCCAAAAAGCCTCCGGCTCCATAGACTCCCATTCAACTTCTCTCATCAAATCCAAAGTGAATAAAATGTGTCCATCAGTTATCTCGGTGTTGTTAGCTAAAGTCACTCCTTCTTCTTAGTTTTCTGGAGGTCCATCTGAAAATAATCCCTCATTCATTAGAAAAGAAGATTCAAGAAGACCTGTTTTGGGGGGCGTGTCTGTTTGATTGACAGGTCTGCGGTGCAGTGTGGGACGTAGTGTCGTCAGGTTTTACGATCAGATCAAGTCAGATCCACCTGCTGGCTCCTCCCTCTTTTCAGTTATTTCGATGTTGTTAGCTAAAGTCGCTCCTGTTGTGCGTTTTAAAATGAAAATATGTCGGTGAAGACATAACCTCGGTGTCAAAATTTTGGCACCAAAAGAGAAGGCCCTTTTTAGATACCTGATAGTAGCGAAAGCAATTTGGTCGTGACCGTAAACACACCGCTAACATAATTATCAACTGACAAAGCCGTCGTCAGTCATTCTCGCAAACTGTTGCTTCCAGAAGACACAAAGCAAAGATTGTTTGTCCATCTGATGAATAAATAAATAATTAAGCTCCATATTCACTCTCCTTTTGCTCTGTTTTGGCCTGAACCACCTTCTCTATTGGCTAGGATCTTAAAAACCGAAACAACGAGCTGAAAGACACCACAGAGCTGAGTTCACCAGCGTAGGGTGAGATGATGTCATCGCTACGAGCTAAAACATTGACATTACACGTTATAATCATTCATATAAAAAGCACTATTAATGCAGCTTTTAAGTGCTTCTTCACTTCATACAAAGTGTTGGAGCTGTTTTTCCGACCTGAAGACGATGAAGAGCAGCTGAAGACGAGCACATAAGCACATTTTCCCAGGATGAATAACAGCTCGGAGTAATATAGAAAAGCCGGGCTGATTTGACAGGCCGGTCTACAGTGGCCTCTTTCAGCTGCAGCTTAATTAAACAAGCTTTCATTTCTCACTTCTTACCCCCTCCTCCCTCCCCTTCCCTCCCCCTTTCCTCCTCCCTCCAGCCTGTCTGTCCATCTCCCTCCTCTCACACTGTCTCTTTAAAAGGGAGATGCAGACTTGGAATTAAAGTTGACAAAAGAAACTTCTTCTTTCCCACATCTGGATTTGGAAGCTCTGCATCTGCAAAATGTTTTTCGCTTTTTGCATGTTTGCACATCTGCATCTAGTTTCTTTCTCACACTCGGTGTTTGAACGGTTCTGAAAATGGCCAATGCAGTTTTTTAGTGTTCACTCTTCTTCTTCTTCTTCTTCTTCTTCTTCTTCTTCTTCTTCTTCATCCGGCGTTGGTTTAATCCGCTTTGACTTGTGTTGAGGAGGAAGTCCGTGACGTGAGTTTGAAAGCGCTGTGAATTCAGAATCAGACCCGGTGGTCACAGTTGGAGATGCTGAGAAGAAAAACAGACTTTTAAATTTGAGAAAAAAAAAGGTGTGCTGCATGAAATTGCTGTAAAAGCTGTAATTTTTCGTCTTCACAAGAAAAATGACAAAACCGTTTTCTTCAACAAACACTAAAATGACCTGTTTTTGCAGACTTCTCCTGACTGCAAGCTGCTCGCGCTGAAGAGTGAGCTGCACTTAAATATCACTCTATTATAGGGGTCAAAAACACTTATTATTATTATTTCTTCAGACAAATCACAATCATCTTGAGCAGCATTGTTTTGGTAGAATATTTGTTCACGGCGATGCAAACGCTGCAAATAAAACATTTACATTCCTGCAAAAAAAATGAAAAGATCCAATGAGCCCTGTTTTGTTGCTTGATAAAAAAATCGTAGTCAAAACCTTGAAGATGTTGTTGTTTATCGTTGTTTTTTCGTTGCGACACAAACAATACGACTGGATCTTTTCAATGAAAGTCCAAATGACAGACCTGCAATCAAACATCAACGTTGTAAGTAAAAACATGCAAACTGACGATGAAATGAACTCTTTCAGACTTCTTGCTTACGAAGCTTCTTTATTGCGTCACTCGAACTGTTAATTACAAATCAGGCCTGATCGAAAAGTACTACGTAAAAAAGTTTAGTTATATAATACTGTTCAGACACAAGACGATTCAAAGTGATTAACGGAGACAAAGAAATGCATAAAAATGATGTTAAAAGAGGGTAAAATAACACTAGAAAAACAAAAGCATAAATGCATTAAGAATAAAAGAATTAAAACTGCATTTAACAGACAATAAAGAAAAAAAGATTCATTGAAATTGCAGTTGAATATTTACTAAAGTTTGAACCAGTCGTTAAAGACTCGTTGGTGTTGACACACTCCTTTAACTGAAGAGTTACTTATCAACAATAATGAAACCGCTAATTAGCCGCACGCTGTACGTGATGTGTAATAAAGCCCGGCGGCACCGGCGTGATGATTTGCGAGCGTGACCCCGACGTCCGCTGCCTCCTCGTCCCCGACTGGCGCTCGGCCATTTTGGCTTCGTCAGCTTCTCTGGACTAATTAGCTGTGTTGTTCTCCTCCTCCCCAGACTCCCTCTGTTCTCTAAAGCGGACAAACAGCGCCGGGCTCTCGTGTTCACCTCTGCACCGCCGTACAGCTGCGAACAGAGTCGTCCCGAGGAAGTGAACGCATCCGTGTTACGGCTCACCACAGAAAACATCGATTCCCTTCAATCACGTAAACGGATATAAAGCTTAACCCAACTTTTCTTTTCCTCAGCAGACATTTTTGGCCCCAAAGCACAGATATAAATATTAATATTAAAAAAAGGTTCACTTCTATTCATGTGACCATCCAGCAGTTGGCTGGAAGAAGTATTCAGATCTTTTATTTATGCTAAAGTAGCTTTAAAGTAACATAAAAGACCTTCAAGTTAAAGGTCTTCTTCTATCAAACCTCCTTTTCTCAAATACTACAAACTGTTCAAACTTTCTCTGAGCGTGTATAAATGTCATTTTGTGTCATTGCTGTTGTTATAGTAATAAAACAACAAATATGAATTCAAGTAAAAACAGGAATATGTTCAATTAAAATGAATTAGTGTCTATTTCTGCTTTTAAATGCATTAAACTGAATGAGGATGCAAAACTTAGCCAGCTTACACAAAACCAGGAGCACGAAACTGAAGCAGCAAAATGGAATTCAGACGTAATTTAACACCTGCAGCGACAGGTCCAAATCTTTAAAGCACAAAAACAATCTGTGCAGGAACAAAGTTAGCAGCATCGTACCAAAAGATCACGTCTTCATCGACAGCTTTGTAGGTTTTACAGGAAACACGTCGCCTGCACGGGCCCGTTGCATCATGGGTAAAATTCCTTATTAGTATGTAATAGACATCAATATGAAGTTTGTTTTCTGCTCCAGAAATTACAAGAAAAGTAAAACTTTTAAAAAGAAAAAAACAAAGAAAATGAATTCCAACAGTTAAGATGAAAATTTTGCAGGTTGCGCAACAACATGTGTACAATAAAATAAAAATATAAAATATGATGATCGATGTCCCGTCACATATTATAAAATGTTTTGGGTGCAGAATGTAAAACTCAGTGACTCATATGCTTAAAGTTAAAAACTGTAACATCAAAACTACAAAATAACGAGACCTGAAACACGAACCAGGAGCACGTCGTCAGAGGAAGTTTCTTATTCAAAAAGATCAAATTATGGATAAAAAACGGCTACGAAATAAAGTAGTTTACATTCATCCAACAAATTCCTCATCAATATTTTACAAAAGAAATGTCAGTTGTCACATTGACGAAACAGTTTTGCAACAAATATCTTAGAAAAACAGACTAATTTTCATTTTTCAGCCCGTTTTCATGGTTACAAAATAAAACCAGAACTTTTCTGTTGAGTTTAATTCAGACCTCAGAAAAACCTAAAGAACTTGTTTTTATAGTTTTTCCCTGAAGAGCAGGAAATAAAAAGCAGCACTGTGAGAACTATGCATCTTATTAATAGATTTTTACATTGCACTTTCTTTTTCAC
>NW_027210636.1:0-32500 GCF_029030835.1 Brachyistius frenatus | reverse complement strand
TGGTCCCTCCCCCCCCTCGCACCTCCTCCACCCCCACCCACGCCCCCCACGCTGAGGGATCAGGGGAAGGAGGATGCTTGTCCTGCTTTACTTGCCATCATTAGAAGGAGAAGCACTGACCAAGCAGGCAAGCCGCCCTGGGTGGGAGTCGCTCGGAGACACAAAGGAATGCACCATTATAGCTTCAAAGAGAAGGGAGGGGGGTGAGAGGGGGAGGGGGGGCAGTGCAAAGTGGGAAAATAAGATGTTTTTATGGGAGTAGGTTCAACAGTTCATCGTATCTACTCTTATTTGTATTTCCTTTCACAATGATCCACATCTTTTTCTTTTTTCTTTCAGTTAACTTTGAGTGAAATTATTCAGCCAGTGTTGTTCAATCCCTTCATTTCCTCCGTCCTTCATGGATGGACTTTTTTTCTTGTCCTGAAGGAAGAAGAGCTGCCTCCTATAAATGACCTATAATATCATCTTTTTCAGTTATTATTGGAAGACATTTTGGACATCGTGCCCTATCTAATAGCCCTTCTTTTGAAATTAAGCCAAAGAAAAGTCTCCTGTTTGTAGGGTCTGTCTTTATAACCCCTTCACTCTAGACATTTCATTTCCTGTTTTGTCGTCTGTAAATGCACATCATGAGCTGTATGTCCACATCCAGCAACGGCTCTGCTGTTCTGGAACCAAACAAATCTGTGATTTATTGTATCATCATTATGCGGCAGGTGTAGCTTAGCTGAAAGGTCACTATATTTCATTTCATTTTGTTTTGGTTAATTTTGGCTTTAAGTATCCTGATGAAATTCAAGGTTATTGAAGAAAGACCAGATCTATTCTTGGTCATGTTTTGGTCTGAGATGATGATGAACATGGTAACCTAGGAAACAGACTTTCAAATAGAAAAATCATCAAATGCTTGCATTTTTTTTGAATGAGTAAATGCTCCACTTTCATGATATTTTGGACAACATGTCAGGATCCCTGTACGTCCAGGTGTTTTTCCTTTAGATTCTCCTTTCCTCTCGTTTCTGTCATTCCCCGTGTTTGTTTCCATGTTCCCTGTGCGTTTTGTTTTGGTCTGTGTCTGGTGGGTGTGGTCTCTCAGCTTCCACTCCTCCAGGCTCCTCCCTCTTCTGCTCCTCCGGCCGGCTGGCACAGCTGCACTCCACCGATCACCGCCTGACAGTATTTCAACCCCGGTCCTGCATTTCATCTTCGCTCCACATAGATCACCAGTCGACACTCCCCTGAGATCCTGCCTCAGTGTATCCAGACGCCCCCTGCTGGCCCAAACCTGCCGGTCCAGCATTGGAATTCGCGGCATCCTCCAGAGGACATGCTATAGTATGATTTTTTTTTTCTTTTTGGACATGCTATAGTATGACTTTTTTTTCACTTTTTGGACGACATGTATGACTTTTTTCCCACATTTTAGGACGACATGCTATAGTGTGACTTTTTAAAAGTTTAAATTCTAGCGTATTTCACTTGCTCAACATACACTGACTTTACATCAACGTGTTCCTAAAGCTAATTAGGTGTTTTTTTTTTCCTAAACCGAAGGCAACTAACTTTTCACGCGTTAGCGAGGCAAATTGTGACAATGACACTGTACCCTCTAGTGGACAGATGAGTGTATTACAAGGTTTGGCATGATACATGATTGAAATAAAAGTAGACATTATATTTCACACAGACCATCTAAAACATTTCCATAGACACACGTGTTATCAGTACAAATGAAGAGTTTTATTCCAGAATGAGACTTTTTATAACAGCGGCAACAACATCGAAGTCATCAGCAGTTCTGACACAAGTGCTCGTCAGTCTCTCACAGTGCACATCCTATCTTGACCTATTAACATCACCCACAAACTGTATGCTGTCTTTAAACAGCTCCAGGCAATTATTAATATTCAATAATATAAGTTTGTCATATTTTGGAGCAGAACTCCTCATGTACTGACCTACAGTGTGCTGTACATGGTACAGCTTTAGTAAAAACAACTCCAGTGTAAATTCACTACCGCTCTGTACATAGCTGGGGGTGTTCGTCTGCCCTGTGTATGATCTGTTGTTAACTCACAACATCGTATAATACTGTATGTTCGTGTACGCTTTTTATCAAAATGTGAATATTTACATACACTTCTCACAGTGAGGCGTCTGTCAGCCGACCTCTCAGTCCGCTCAAAGTTCTTCAAAATGTCCGAACAGGAACAAATGACGGTCACAGTAACAGGTGGGTGGTGTTTGATGGCTGCAGGAGAACATGAAGGCACATACCAGCGTCTCGTCGTGCACATACCTGTACATTCCCTGCAGTCATTTTAAAGGGTGAGCTCTCAAGGAGTATCTGTACAAGGGTGTCCACATACTTTTGGTCGCATACTTTATCTAGTCTGTACTATATACGGGCAATATTAGGGTCAGTTATACTTGATTGGACGAAGTAAATTGGAAGTAAACTAAAGAAATTGATTCATTTGTACCAAATTGACGTATTACCCCTTTAAAATGACATCTATCACCACGTTCAATAGTAATAACTCCAGTTCGTAATCAGCTGTGACTTACTGTCACTTCCCTTTCTGTTAACGTGAGACTGTCCGTTAACAGTAAAAGCATCCGGGTTTAGTGGTTTGGTAAAGTTAGCAGCACTGAGTGAGCACAGAGTGAAAAGGCAGGCGGGCGGTCGGACTTCCTGGAGTACAGCTGTGGGTACAGTGGCATCAGACTTCAAGGGGCTAATTCTCACATGAAAGAACTCTTTATGTTACTCTCAAGGTCAAAGGCAGCCTGGTCAGTATTTGTGAAACGTTAGCCGGTTAGTTGGTTTGTCCGCTAAGATTTTTAGCGGGAAAACCCAGACAATTTTATTTATTCATATAAAATCCTGAAAAATTGGACTTTATATTCGTTTGCTTTCTTTCTGAGAGTGAAATAAATAATAAAAAAAAAAAGATCAATATTATTCTCATGTCTGCATGTAGACCCAGAGTCAGGAGGTGGTTAGCCTAGCTTAGCATTAAAAAAAACGGAAACAGGGTCTTTTGTTTTAGACGAACAGGAATGGAAAAATGGCAACTTTTGGAGAGCTGGAACTGAACCACCTGTTTTCCAGAAGGCGTATTGTTGGTTTCCTGAAACAGTCAGGTTTTAGCATCGTTCTCTGTAATGGCAGGAATGTGCCAAACCTGGCAACCTCACTGAACCCAGCTGTTTTCTGCAAAGAACCTTTTTTTAATTTCTGTTTGTTTTGTTTAAATAGTTGTATGATTTAACTTATTCATGGTAAATGTTTTATTTTTTTTTTACTTGGGGCCAGAGCCAGGCTAGCTGTTTACCCCTGGTCCTTATGCTAAGCTAGGCTAACCATTTTCTGAATGTAGCTCCTTCAAAACAAAGACACAAACAAGAGGTTTCTATGAAGCTAATTTTTTTTGTTTTTTTTTATGCAAGTATAAAAGAGTTTTGAGAGCAAATTAAGTTTGTAAGTAAAACAATACTAACTTAGAATAAAATTATTTGGATTGCAAAAATATTCTCCCTCCTATTGTCACAAAGGTTTTGATTATCAGACTTCTTTAGTTGCAAGTGAAAAACTTTTCGTTACTAAAACCAACAAAACTGAGGGAGAATTTGTTTGCGATCCAAATAATTTCACTCTCAGCTGAAACATTTTTACTTACAAACTTTACTTTTGATTGCAATGCGTGAAATTTGCTCTCAAAACTGTCTTTTATGCTGCATCAAAAAGACACAAAACTACCTTCACAGTTTCAGTCCTCTCTCTCAAAGGAAGTGAATAACTGCATTTAGAAAAATGTTGCATTATTCCTTTAAATTTACTTCTTTGCAATAAAAACAAAAATCGTCCCGTTTTCACGTGTTTTTTCTGACTTTGGAAATTTCTTATGACCACAAATAGTGACGAGACCACCTGAGACCTCAGCGATAAGTTTCCTACCATTAAATATTTGTTCCCCTTGAAAATATAACAACAACAACAACAACAAAAATACAGTGGCTTCAACTTTTGCAGCACAATATACACAACACAAAGACACGAATGAAAAACACTCACAGTATAATTACACAGTGAAGACCGATGACAGTGAACACGGACGGTCGTCGCGATACAGCAGTTCGTTTTGGACTCTGACGTTCGTCCACACATTCAGTCGGAGGTTCTGTTTGCGTCTTTTCCTTCACGGCGAAGACGTCTGAGATGAGGAGAGGAAGGAAAAAACCCCGTGACGGACAAACGCCGCCTCCATCGTAGGAATGCTCATTTCCTCGGGATGAGCGGCGCATTACGCGCGAAGAAACCCCCGACGCTCGAGGCAACGGCAAATCCAACATTTCTGATTCAGCAGAGGAAAACATGAGGTTCGAACCTAAAATACATTCCTTTAGGTAAAAACAATGACCTGTGGAAGAAGAGAAAAAAGCAGGTGCATACACCCGTCATGGCTCCTTCTACGTGTCAGTAAAGGGACTAAAAGGAGTATCTAGTTGTTGTGTGATTTATACTGATGCAGTTAAACTCCTTTTTTTTTTTTTTACACATTCCTCGTTCTTCATCATGCAAAGTAGAATCAGTGCTGGAACCTGCGGAGGAAGGTTTTTCTTTGCTAAACCACAGATCAGACCGGCACATCCGGGAACTTTGGCTCCGCCCCTTTTTGGGTGAAAAACAAGTCACCCATCGCCATAGACTTTAACGCAAAATCAAAATCAGATAGGGTACCAAACCAAACCACCAGAGGTAAATTCCCTTATAAACGAGCCCAAAACACCACGTCAAGAAAATATATGTCCGCTTTGCTTGCCATCGAACACGCCAGATGGATGGAAAAGTTCAATTTGATCCCTCTTCAGGCATCAAGCTAGCGCTATAACCCCACTCAGCGGTCAGAGGTGTCCTCTGCAAATAATATGCTAGCTGACATTAGCACTGTGCTGACTGACTGAGCTACATTAGCGTCCCGTTGTCCTCCCTCGTATAAAGTGGCGCTATAACGCTTTTCTATCAAGATCTTTTGACATTGTTGGTGCAACTTACTACACAGAAACTTTGAGGCGTAATCATTTAAACCGGTTAGTTTAGTCTCAACGTTGCCGTCAGTTGTTTATCCCCAGAAAAGGGGCGTGGTCATGAGAGCCCGCCCCTGGATGACGTAATGCCGGTCTGATCTATAAATGTTTCCGGAGCGTGCGACTTCTCAGAGGGATTTGTTTTGAGGGTGAGAGCATCCTTTGACGCCCCCCCTCCCCCCCACCGTCTCTCTTTACCTGTCCACCAACATCAGTAGTTTATTCCCAGGCGGAGGATCCGTCATTGATTCATCGTCCGTCTCCTTCCTGTCAGGGAGGAGGGAGGAGCCGAGCAGCGTGACACCGCAGAGCAAAAGTTCTCTCCCTCCCGTTAACGCGCATCCTTTCGGACATAAAGGCCGGCGAGGCGGGTGGGTGGGTGGGAGGAGGAGGGGGGGGGGGCTCAGATCAGCCTCTCCTCCGGGGGCACCTTGAGGACGCTGCCCATCTCCAGCCGGGCGCCGGCCACCTCCTGCGAGCTGGGGCTGTACGTGCCCTCCGACTGGCGCTTCTTCCGCGCCGTCATGACGAGGGAGAAGACCACCAGGATGGCCAGCAGCACGCAGAGGGTGATCAGCGGGATGGCCACCACCAGCCAGGGGATTCGCTCCTTCTGCTCCTCTTTCTGCAGGACGACAGCACAGACGTACATGTTAAGTTCTCTTATTGAACCTGGTGCTTTTAATAACAGCTGATACAATGTGTGTGCATGTTATCAAAATCCGCTAATACTTTTAAAAGAAAGATAAAAACATATCTCTTTACATCAGCACTTTCAACTACCGCGCCTTCAAAATGCATATTGCTTATTTGATATTTTACCTCTATTTGTGTATCATTTTATTGGTTCTCATTCATCTCGGTTTTTTTCTATATTTTTAAATGCTCCTTTATATCTGTTTTTACTTCAAACATTGCATCTAATTTTCTTGCTCTGAAGCACTTTGAGCTGCGTCGAACAATCAAAAACCCGGACTAACAGGCTGAGGAACAGCTGTTGCCTCCATCACCCCCCTAAGAACCTTGTTCTTGCTGCTAATCTGAGGAGTTTTTTTACGATGACAATAAACGTCCTTATGTCCTTATGAAAAAGGTCCACAACTGTGAGATCAAACTGGATCAGAACAACATCTCTCTCTGTCCTCATCATCAGGACAAAGTGAGATATAAAAAAATTAAAAAAAGACAAAAACTGTCATTTTTACTTTTTCCTGTATGAAAACTGTGTGAGAGAGTGAATAAAAGGTCTTTTAACAACAGCCCAGATGTTACTGAACCTGAAGACTCTCGACTGAAACTCTACAAGTTTTGGGAACATCAGAAATGAAGTGCAACAACGCTACAACCATAAGTCAAATAATGTATATGTTCAATTTCAGGTCTGCAGTTGAACATGCAGAGAAGTAGATAACAAACATGATAATATCATAATAAAGCTGCTTCACAAAGTATTCAGACCCCAAGAATTGGCTGGTTTTTTTCCACCAATCTACAAAAAAAAAAAAAAAAAGTTAGAGCTGCCGTTGCTGCTCAAGGAGCTTCAAACTATTAAATTAGGGATTTGTGTAAATGAGAGTTATTGATCTTTTAAGAAATTTGCAAAAATTTCCAAAAGGATGTTTTCACTTTGTCAGGTTGGTTGACTGAGGGTGGATTATTGGGGGGAAAAGGGTTAATTATTTTTAATTAAAATCAAATCTACAATACAATAAACTCTGCAGAGTGAAGTTGTCTGAAAGCTTTCTGAAGTGTATCATTTCTACATCCTGGTTTCCATGGCAGCTGAAGGGGAACCTGAATCTATAAATTCAGGTTCCCCCGTAGGTGAAGCGTCCGGTCGGTCTACTTACGTTGCTCTCGCACCGCGTGCCGCTGAAGCCCGGCACGCACACACACTGGAAGTGGTTGAGTCTGTCCAGGCAGGTGGCGCCGTTGAGGCAGGGACCGGATTCACACTCGTCTATTTCTGACTCGCACCTGAAACACGTCAGCGGGGCTTTAACACAACGCTGGCTGACAGAGCGGCAGCTCACACACACACACACACACACACACACACACACACACACACACACACACACACACACACACACACACACACACACAGATCTTCACGCTTGGCTGTGGTTCAGACCCCCCTTCCCTCCTCCCCCACCTGTGCTCTCACCTGTCACCTGTGTATCCCGGCCTGCAGGTGCAGTTGCCTCCGGAGTCGCCTCCGATGCAGACTCCTCCGTTAAGGCACTGGGTGTTGGTGTCACACGCCACCGGAGGGAAGCGCCACCTGGTGGACACAACAAACAAACCCTTTATTAAAGCTAATCAGGTTTAACATGAATATTACACACCCAACTGATAAGACTTTTAAATTGAAGGAGTAATCTAGGCAGCAGAGACTGGAGATACCCAGACTTTTTACCGCTTGGTACTCAAAGCAGCAACAACATTTAAAGAGACACACTTCCCATCATGCAACTCTCAAACATCGTTTTTAATGGCGCAGTCGTATCGGTTCATTACTAATATTCTTCTGCAGTAAAAACATGTGAGATTATTGTTTTTGCTGACTGAATGCAGTTATTAGAAAGCAACACAAGAGACTCACAGAAGAAAAAAAATACTAGAAAATACGTCTTTCAGCCAATAACAAATTCAAATAGTCCATCTGAACCAAGTGACTGCTGTAATAGAAACATCCTGCTTCTGTTGGAGGTTTCTTCTGTTAAAAGAGAGTTTTTCCTTCTGTTGGAGGTTTCTTCTGTTAAAAGAGAGTTTTTCCTTCTGTTGGAGGTTTCTTCTGTTAAAAGAGAGTTTTTCCTTCTGTTGGAGGTTTCTTCATGTTAAAAGAGTTTTTCCTTCTGTTGGAGGTTTCTTCATGTTAAAAGAGAGTTTTTCCTTCTGTTGGAGGTTTCTTCATGTTAAAAGAGAGTTTTTCATTCTGTTGGAGGTTTCTTCATGTTAAAAGAGAGTTTTTCCTTCTGTTGGAGGTTTCTTCATGTTAAAAGAGAGTTTTTCCTTCTGTTGGAGGTTTCTTCATGTTAAAAGAGAGTTTTTCCTTCTGTTGGAGGTTTTTCTCCCTTAAAGGTGAGTTTTTTTTCCTCCTACAGAAGCTTACATTGTTGAATTGTTGGTTTGCTCTGTATAATGCTGTAAAGTTCGGTTTTAAAAACTTTACTGTGTTGAGTGCCTTGAAATAACCTGCGTTGTGATCTGGCGCTACATAAATGAATAGAGTAGAAAGGTGTGTACTCACTGGCAGCGCTTGCCGACGTATCCCGGAGGACACGAGCAGGTGTGCGTTCCCACCGTCTCCACGCAGAGTCCTCCGTTCACGCAGCTGAACTCCAGGCAGTCGTCCACCTCGTCCCGACAGTCCTTCCCTTCGTACCCGGGCTCGCAGTCGCACCGGTAGTCCGCCATGAGGTCCTTACACGTCCCGTAGACGCAGGGATTCGACGAACACTCGTCGATCTCCGTCTTGCACAGCTCCCCCTCCCACCCCGGGCTGCAGCTGCAGTTGAACTCGTTGAACTGGTCCTGACACTCGCCCCGGTTGAGGCAGGGCTGCGAGTCGCAGATCGGAGCGCCGTGGCAGCCGGTGATCGGCTCGTACCCGCCGAGTCTGGAGAAGCGGCTCGCCTGCGGGGCGTCCGGCACCCGCGTGAGCGGCAGGTAGACTCCGCCCACTCTCACCTCCCCTAAGCATCCGGTGTATTTCTCCGCCAGCCAGATTTGGGTGTCGTTGAGGAAGTTGAGGTTGCCGCTGACTCCGAAGCTGCCGCCGGCTCTGCGACCGTCCACGGTGAGGCGCCAGCGGGACGCCGACACCGTGGGGTCCACCATGGTGAGCTGGACGCGGTGCCACGCCCCGTCGGCGACGCTCCCGTCGCTGGTGAAGGCCAGCAGCTCGGCGCCGGCGCCGCTGTCCAGTTTGACCAGCAGGCTGGAGTTGATCAGGCCCAGGCAGAAGACCTCGGCCCGGCTGGCGGCCCGGAACAAGATCCCGTTCTCGTCCCGCGTCCGTATGTCCACGGTGATGTCGGTGACGGCGCTCAGCAGGGAGCCGTTGGCCGCATACTGGAGAGAGTTGTCCTGGAAGGTGGCTTCAGTTAAACCTGAAGGGAGAAGAACACGCCAGAATGCATCCGTCAACATCGTCAGCAAAATGTTCACAACAGATTTACATCAGAGACGCCAGGAAGAGACGTTTTTCTTTCTTCAGCGACATTAACGATCCAGTTTTAAAAAACAAAAACTAGACTTTTCCGTTTCGTTGAACCCCATTTGAGGATCTTGATTCATTTCTTGCTCTGCACAGCAACTTATTTCTGAATTTGATGTCTTCTCCACTGAACTGTAACTTTTAGCCTATTCTAGCTTGTTTTTATTTCTTTTATTTGAATGCTATAGTCGCTGTTTTTAATTGGTAGCTTGGTGTTTCGATGCTTTTCCTGTTTTTATGTGAAAACCTTTGAACGGCCTTGTTGTTGAAATGTGCCTTACGAATGAACTTGCCTTGCTTTTAAAGAAAACATTGAAATCTGAACCCAGCGGTCACTCCCTCGTTTCAACTTAATTAGCAAATGTCAGAACTGCAGTGAATGAATTTTTATAGCAAATTAAAAATGGTTCAATCATGGAGCTCCTTTCTTTGTTGTTTTACTTTCTAACTTCAAACCCCTTTCTGAAAAAGTTGGGACGCTGTGTAAAATGTTAAATACAAACACAATGCAAACATTTGCAAAACATGTAAACTCATTTTTTAATTGAAAATAGATTTAAAATGTTTAAACTGAGATATTTTATTGTTTTATGAAAAATATCGGCTCATTTTAAATCAGTTTACCAGCAACACGTCTCAAAAGTTTCAGGTTCAACAAAACACAAAAAAACCCACCTGGTAGAACATCTCAACTAATGAGGTTCTTTTTTTGATACATGTTGTTGGAATCAAATTCAAAATGAGAGGTATATTTTTTTCATAAAACAATAAAAATTTCTCCCTTTCAACATTTCATATGTTGTTTTGGTTTATTTTCAATTAAATATGGATTTATGCGATTTGCAAATCATTGCATTCATTTTTTTATTTACATTTCACAGTGTTGTGTGTTGCGTATAAAACTTGCTGCTTCCTGTTGCCAGTTCAGTTCTTCTTCAAAATAAAAGCAGCTAACACACACTGTGCCAACATAACCTTCGTTTTTCAGCACGTGTTGGAGGACTGTCGAGGTCATTGAGTCGTCCCCCGTCCCCTGTCCCCCGTCCCTCCTCTCTTGTATTAAGGAGGGTTTCTTTTGATGTCTAAGTTTGTCAGGTTGTCCTGAACATTTACTGTGAAAAGCTCCTTCAGAAAAACTTCTCAAGTCTTCGAGTCTCATTAAGAAAAGCTGTACGCAAACAAAGGCGACCCGGCCCGACGTAACTCGACCCCGCACAGGTAAATAAAACCGTGGTGATCACAGCTTGGTGGGGGGAGGAGGGAGGAGTGTGTGTGTGTGTGTGTGTTTTGGAGGGGAGGGGGGGCGTTACTCACACTCATAACCGTCCTGCAGGTCGACGCAGCTCACGCCGTCCAAACACGGCGCGTCAACGCACCACAGGCGCGTCTCGCACAGCCGGCCCGAGTAGTTGGCGGAGCAGTCGCACCTGAACTCGTTCCAGGTGACGCGACACCGTCCGGCGTTGAAGCAGGGCTCATCCTGCACACACACACGCACGCACGCACACACACACACACACACACACACACACACACACACACACACACACACACACACACACACACACACACGCACAGATGGAGGGATTACCACAGTGCAAGCTCTCACCTGGTGCGACCACGCACGAGGATTTGAGCGCCAACAAACAGATCAGAAGGAGTTCAGTGTTGGAGGAGGAAGAGGAGTGGGAGGGGGGGCAGCGTGCATTACAACATCATTTGTCAGGTTTTAAAACGTCACACAGACTCTTCAACGAGGTAATCGTCTCTTTCTTCTATCAGCTGACGGGTTTCTAACTGACCGTTTCTAAAACCACCGACTGGAGACTCGACAGCCGGTCTGAGGGTCGTTCAAAATGCTGGACTTTAAGTTACACGCAGTCATGTGACCCATAGCTCATAAAAATATCAAAAAATCAGTGCAGCTTTAAAGTTTGAGGGGATCTGACTACGTCCCGCCCACCGATAGCTGCAACCTGACTGCACCACAGGCCTGTCAATCAAACAGACACGCCCCCAAAACCAGGTCTTCTTGAATCTTCTTTTCTAATGAATGAGGGATTATTTTCAGATGGACCTCCAGAAAACTAAGAAGAAGGAGTGACTTTAGCTAACAACACCGAGATAACTGATGGACACATTTTATTCACTTTGGATTTGATGAGAGAAGTTGAATGGGAGTCTATGGAGCCGGAGGCTTTTTGGAGCCGACCTCTAGTGGCACTCGCTGGTATTGCAGCTGAAGACACTTCTGGATCAAAACCATTTTACAGACCTGGAAGCTACGAACACTTTTCTATCCACTTTATGCGTCACATCACATTACAAACATAAATTTCAGACGAACCTTTCTCTACACAACTCATGTCATTTCTTGTCTGTAGTTAAAATGCTGATCGTGCAGTAATTTCTCCTTTACCTTGCACGTGTCGTCGCTCAGGCAGCCCAGCAGCACGTTCTCCTCCGTGGACGCCCGGTACACCTCCACCTCCTCCTCCTCCGGATGAAGATCCTCCATGGTCAGGTGCTTGTGGTCCAGCCGGATGTCCTGCAGGCAGCCTTTGAAGTGTCCGCCCCAGGCGCTGGTGTCGGCGCCGGCGGGCAGCCCCCCGACGTACACCTCGTCCCCGGCCTCCACGCTCACGTTCCCCAGGGCGCGGCGGTTCCCCGCCTTGGGGAAGACCACGTGGCCGTAGTGCACCTTCACGGTCACCAGGTTGTCGTTGCCGTCGGTGACCAGCCTGGCCTCGGAGAGCAGCGTGGTGTGGGGGCTGTAGATGGCCACGGTGCCCTCCTTCAGGTAGACGGTCAGGTAGGCGTTTCCTTCCCGCTGGAACTGCAGCAGCAGGCCGTTGTGTTTGAGGGAGCGCAGCAGGAAGGAGACGGCGAAGTCGTCTCCGTGGGTCTCGGAGATGTTGAAGGCGGAGTAGCTGGTGGTGTTCTCGTGCCCGAAGGTCCAGGATGGGAACTCTGAAGGAGGGGAGCGTGTGAAGAAAGAATATTTTAGACATCAGCAATAATAAACCTGGGAAAGTGTTCTTGTGTTTTTATGAGGTTCTGCTGCAGCGGTGGCATTTAACATTTATTTCCAAATAAATGCTTCAATCCATCCAGAGGTCATAAAGAGTAAATTTATACGTCAACTTATGTGAACGCTCTTACCTTTCTCACAGCGCTCTCCGTAGTACGGCCGATCACACCGACAGCCGGCTCGGACCCACATGTCCACGCACCGTCCGCGCTGCCCGCACGGGTCGTCCTGACACCAGTCCTTCTTGGTGCATCCCATCTCCAGGCCCGTGTTCTCCTCCCTGATGAGGTCCTGAGGCAGCAGCATCTTGTGGTCCACCTGCAGGTCCTCCATGCAGCCGATGAAGCCCCTCCGGGTGGAGAGCTGGGCCAGGTACTCCGGCGGCGCCCCTCCCACGTAGAGCTGCCGAAAGGAGCCGGGCTGCAGGAACATCAGGTGGTTGTGACCCTCGTTCTTCACCTGGCATCCCTCCTCGCAGCCGGGCCCGGTCACAGTCAGAACCAGCCTCTCGTCCATGCTCACGGTGACCCGGTGCCACTCTCCGTCGTCGACCGGGCCCGGGTGAGCGGCCCGCAGCGCCTTCCCGGACTTCACCCGGGCCAGGAGGGAGCCCTGGACGAGCTCCAGGGAGACGAAGTGGTCCCTGCTGCCCCGGTAGAAGAGCACCATGTCGGGCAGCGTGCTCCTGAACCGCAGCTGCACGTGGAGCCCGCCGACCGGGTCGTCGGCGTCCCGTTTCGTCCTGTTCCCGAAGAGGGGCAGCTGCATGTGGACGTAGCCCTCGGAGCCGAAGGAGAAGGTGGTGGAGGTGTTGCAGCGCTCGCCGGTCCAGCCGGGCGGACACAGGCAGGCGTAGCCGTGCTCGCCGTCGTCCTCGCCGAGGACGGGGACGCAGCCGGCGCCGTGCTGACACCGGTGCTGCCGGCAGCCGACCAGGACGACGCCGCAGTCTCTCCCGCCCCACGGCTCGCGGCCGGGCTCCGGCGCCGGGCAGCGGCACCTGTAGGAGTTGGCGGCGTCCTCGCACGTGGCGCCGTTCTTACAGGGATCGCTGTCACACTCGTTCACGTCCACCTGGCAGTGCACACCTGAGAGAGAGAGAGAGAGAGAGAGAGAGAGACACGCTGACGTGCAGTTCTGCAGCACAACACACATATTTGTCCAAATAAATGCACAAAACAAGGGGACTGCAGAGGGAGTCAAACTACATTAAATCATTTAACGAGATGAAGATCTGAACACAAACTGCATTAATTATCTGCAGTAATTTGCAGATGAGGAAATGACCTGAGGAAATAGATATTAATGGCACAATTAGACATCAACAAGACTTCTTTAACACAATTAAAACAGACTGATATTGACATTGAAATATTGCACCACAAACTTGTACCACACACACACACACACACACACACACACACACACACACACACACACCTCATCAAGCCGTGCTCAACAGTAAGCCGTGGCAGCAGCAGTCAACCTGCATTAACGTACAGTCCTCCAACACTCTCTGGAGGAAGCCTTAAAGCCGCTCCACACCAGCCGCTGCCAAGACTCCACCCATCATGCACCAGCATGCAACTTTTCTTCTGTGGCAAACGGGAAGCCTTTAAAAAAAAAAAAAAAAAAAAAAAGTGCTTGTACCTGTCGGCCCGCCGCAGCTCAGCATCATCATCATCATCATCATCATCATCCTCCTCAGTCCCCCCATTGATCCTCTGAAGACACCTCACTGCTGGATGTCCACACAACCACGTCTTCTCCTTCTCCTTCTCTGTCCAGCTTACAAAGCACAAGTGCCGGCACTCCTCCACTCTGTACCAGGCAGGAGTGATTACAACGCAGCCCTGCCCACCTTCTCTCTTCCTCTTCCTCCTCCTCCTCCTCCCCTCCCCTCCCCTCCCCTCCCTGAGTCCCTCACCCCTCCTGCTCCTCTCCCGTCTGTAGCTCAGAGCAGTAAGCCTCCAGCTGGCTCCTGTCACTGTTTGACAGGAGGAATGCGGCGCTGCGGTCCTCCTCCTCCTCCTCCTCCTCCTCACTGCTTTCTGGATGCCCGCTAGCAGCAGGAGCTGCAGGGAGGAACCAGCAGGAGGTGCTGCAGGTTCAGGGCTAAGAGGGGATTTGTTTTTTTCTTCTATTCAGGTTTGTAAATGGTTCATTATCTCATTATTTCTGCCTGTTTGAGGACTTGAACTTAAAATTTGAGTTCTGATGTGAATCTTGAACTTACGAGGAAAACAAATCTTATTAGTTTTAATTTATTGAAAAATAGAAAATTAATTATTAGATGAAAAGTGTTACGGTTTCCAGTCAAAGCAAAACATTTCAAAAATGTTAAAATTATGATTTTAACCTTTTCCTTTAAAATTATACGAATTAAACTAAAGTATCAGATTTCAAAAAAACTTTTTTGAGAATTTCTGAAACATGAAATCTGAATTTTACTCAATGCTTTTATATTATTAAATGTTTATTAGGATTAGGTGAGAAATAGTTTGCGTGGAATCATAATTAATCTCATTGTCTGTTTGAATAATATGAAAATAAATACAGTTTATTTCAGATTAACCTCAGAATTTGCTTCAGTCTAACAAATCTCATCTTTTTAATTATTTATTCACATTAATAATCTCAAACATCATCTTCCATAGTATCTCAGTCGAACATCTGGATATTGCCTCACACTTTAACCACTCCAGATGTTTAGATTCTTATTCATCACTCTGTCGCATCACGGAGGTGTTTGATTGGTCCTGAATTCATCCTGCAGCATCACAACGAGCCGTGAAGAACTACCTTCAGCCAAGAGAAGAACAAGGAGTCTGGAAACAGCCAGTCTGACCCCCCACAGAGTCCTGATCTCAACATCATGGAGTCAGTCTGAGGTCACATGAAGACACAGAGGATGCTGAGGCAGACCGAACCTACAGAAGAACAAACTACCTGCCGAGTACCTTTAAAAGCAACCCAGTATCACAGCAAAGCGTGAAATAGACACGACGGTCCACGACAGCAGAACGTGAGATAGCCACCCTTTTGGCCTGTCTCGGCATGAAAGTTACACGTTTTGTAAGCGTGAAAGTTACAGGCACGTAAACGTCTGTCTAGTAGTGAAAGTTACAGTTGCAGACAGCCACGTGGGACACTGAGGTTCGAACCCAGGAAGTGACAACCTCTTTTTCTTGATTTGCAATGAAATCTGCAATTTCAGGAATGGACTAGGTCTTTTTTCTTTCTTTTTTTTTAGCCAAATTTATCAAACATTTTCAATTTTTCTTTGTCTTCAATCACAGGAAACTGAATATCTTTGCGGTTTGGAACAAATAAAACATTTGAAGGCATTAACTTTGGTAATTGGTTCCCAAACCCCGACCATGTGTTTTTGCATAAAGTTTCCTTCTCCTGTAAATCACATGTCTGCACGTACGTTTTATTTTTGTCCCTTACAGGAACACGTGTAACCTTCACGCCTGGAGAGGCCAAAGCGTGGCTATCTCACGTTTTGCTGGTAGTGAACCGGCGTGTCTATTTCACGCTTTTCATTGAACGCATCGGTGAGAAAAACCGGGATAATGAATTGACCGAATCAAGCTTGAACGTGTTGCTGGTGATGTGATGAACAGACCTGAGGTTTGTAAAGAGAAACAAGATGCTCACTCAACCCACACATCTATTTTCTCCAACATGTTTTTTAACTGGCCTTTAGAAACAAACCGTAGCTTATTAGAAGTAAAAATGACCCAAACCAACCTAACAGGATGATATTTTTGTGTCTTCAGCATTTCCTCTTTCTCTACCAGCTGTTGCACAAACGCAGCATGCGAGAGGAATGACGTACAGATCAGTTGGACCCCTTGTTTTGCTCCCACCGTTTTGTGTATCGTCTTTTTTTTTTTCTTTCTTTTCTTTTCATCAGCCTTTAATTAGGCTCCTAAGGAGCTTTGCAGTAATCCCCTCTCCCCCATCTCCTCTCCCCTCCCCTCCCCACTGATAAATTTCCTCGGAGACCCCCCGTTTAATGCCAGAGATGGACGGTCGACATATGGCTTTTATTGGCTTTGTTGTTTTCTGCTGTGCCCCTCCATATGCCCTCTCACCCCCCGCTCCGCCGTAGACCTCCACGTCTCACGGTCGTAATACCGTTAGCAAATTAGCCCGTGATTTTGTTGATAAGAGCCTTTTGGCCCGAGTTCCTCACTTCTAAGTCCAGATTTCTGGGCGTCGAGGTCAGCTTTCGGTGCAGTTCCTCCTGTTTTGAGTGATGCAGTGACAAATCTCCTCTAATGAGGAATTAATACCTTGGCTGGCCATGAGGAATGATCAGCAGGAGGAGGATTAACCCTTTATTGTTTAGCATAGGAGAGGTTGAGAGCTGACATGAAGGTTATCTGTCTGCGCTGGTTTCTGCTGAGGATGTTCGAGCTAAGTAATTATTAAGGTTGTTTTTTTTCTGTGTAGGTAAGAACAGAAAGATTTCAGAGGAAACAGAATGAAATGTACTTTAATCTAGTTTAATGATGTTGCAATAAAACATACATTATTTAACAAGGTAAAATGCAGTATATGGGCTGTTTAAGGAAGGACAAGCTGTTTCTCATTTTATTGAAATGAAGCATGCTGAACCTACAAATTCAGGGTTGTAAATTAAAGTTATTTCCATTATTGATTATTCTGTTGGTTACTTCTTTTAGTGAAGAGTATAAAACATCTGAAATATTGATAAGGGCTCCGAGCAATTTCAAAACACGACTCCATTTACTATGATATAAAAATTCTCAGTGAAATCTAACTTTATGTTTCGACCAATATGCGTTACAGTTCAACTAAACCAGATATTATCCTGATTCAATATTGTGTGAACTCTTAGTTTGTTATGTTGTTTATGTTTGTGTATTTATCGAGTTCCCTTCGTGGTTAATAATGTGGTTTGTTTTGTAATGTTTCTCTGAGTTTGTTTTCTCACTCTCGTCCTTTTATACCAGAATCATGACGCAAGTTTCCATCATATTTGTTTTCCCTGTTAAAATTGTGGAGAATCTTAATGATCAACCAGTGCATGCTGGGAAATCTACTGACAGGTCATTTATTAGTTGAGTGATCGAGCAGCATTCATTATTATGTTTTTGTAATCATTTGATTACATTTTTCTACTACAATCTAATACTACTACATTACTATCACTGTAATATATAAAAACAAAATATTTGTGTTACTGCACTAAAAAAATTTAATTGTGTGTGTGTCGTGCACCTTTCGTCACAATGCGTCCAAACACACCATTAAAATTGCCGGGAAGTCTTATTGCACAGGATATTTTTAAGAAGTGGGGTCGCAAAGTCAACGGGGCGTGAAAGCAATGGAGAGGGCAGGGGTAAAAGTCTCAGGGGTCAGGGGTCAGAGGAGGGTCAAGGACAAAAGCTGCAGCGCACAAAAGACGCTTGGTACTAATTAAATTAGTAAATTAAAGAAAAAAGATGAGTTGATTCCACTGGAGTCCTGCATGATGTCTTACAGCGTTTTCTGCACCAGATTCTGTCCGTCACCATCTTTGCTAGTTCAGAGCAGTTTGGAGCAGGAAGTGACCATAATTGGACGAGTTGGGGGAGGAGCCAGCGGTGGATCTGACCGATCTGATTGGAAACCTGACGATACTACGTCCCGCCCACCGATAGCTGTAACCTGACTGCACCGCAGACCTGTCAATCAAACAGGAGGCTTTTTGGAGCCAGAGGCTTTTTGGAGCCGACCTCTAGTGGCACTCGCTGGTATTGCAGCTGAAGACACTTCTGGATCAGAACCATTTTACAGACCCGGAAGCTACGAACACTTTTATATCCAGTCTGTGTTCACGGCCAGTGAGCTTGTGCTCGGTGTCTCTGCAGGAAGAGCAGCTTAGGACAGATGTTTGGTTAAGGAGATAAGATTCTCCTACCTGTGAAGCCGTCTGGACACACACACCGATAAGAGTTGACCAGGTCCTGACAGCTCCCGCCGTGCTGACACGGAGCAGACTCACACTCGTCCACGTCGACGGAGCAGTCGTCTCCTGCAAAGACGAGCACGTGAGTGAGATTCAACGTCGGCGTCCTCGACGCTTCGCCGTGACATCACGGGGCGACGGACACGAGGATCTCACCGGTGAAGCCCGGCAGACAGCGGCAGATGAAGCCGGCGGCGCCTTCGTAGGTGAAGTTGGCCGCGCCGAGTTCAGGCAGCGTCCCGTAGTTCAGGACGTCCGAGCGCTGGAAACACTCGCCACCGTTGTCACAAGGACGCTCCTCACACTCGTCTATATCCACCTGGCAGTTCCCTCCCTCGTAACCTGGACACACACACACACACACACACACACACACACACACACACACACACACACACACACACACACACACACACACACACACACACACGTTTAAAGTCTCACTTTTCAATACAAGAATTATATTTGTTCATCCATTTTAGCTTTTTATATTTATTTATTTTTTAATCTGTCTGGGTGGATGACGACCTCCCCCTCGCTCGCTCCACCTGTGTGTCAGTGCAGCAGAGGTTGAGGCTCCGCCACACAGTGAGACACACACAGAGATCAGAGGACACAAACAAAGAAGAGAGTCTCACACTGAGCTGGAAACAAAACGGCTGCTCACGCATACAAAGATGTTGTTTTTTCTGAGTCACAGCATAAACAGGAGGAACAATTACAGCTGTTGATATTTCTTCACGTGTACTTCAGGTCTTTTAAATCCACTTAAATCACAAGAAGACCGCACACAACTCGTCTCCGCCCTGCAGCAGAGCGTCCCCGTCGGTTTTTACGAGGCTCTGCTATAAACGTCTTTGCTCTTCAGCCTCTTTAACTCAAAGCGCCAATTTATTCAACGCCTTTGTTTTGTTGATTTATGTGTGGGAAACCTCCGACCTCCGGGGCACACGATGTGTTCGTGACCTCCACTAGTTCCTGTTTTTCTTAAAACATTCGAACAAGAGAGAAAAAGCAGAGCCCTTAAATCCTGTGTTAATTTGTTGATGTCACATTACGCAGCGTACCTGGCCAGCAGAGGCACTTGTACTGGTTGATTCCGTCCAAGCAGGTGGCTCCGTGCTGGCAGGGGTCGGACGCACATTCAGGGATGTCGTCCTCACAGTGGTCGCCGACGAAGCCCGTCTCCTCGCAGTCGCACTCGTAGCTGAGAGAGAAGAGGCCAGTCAAACACGGCAATCAGCAGCAAGGCGAGGTCACTAATGTTGTCTGTTTATTTTATTGGCTAAAGAAATATAAAATAAAACTAAATTCTACAAACTGGCAAAAAAACAACTCAACTTATTTCTTTAAGTTTAAAATAAATTGATGCAAGTTCGTAAGATTAACGTCCAAGGTCCTTCCTCTTCCTCACTAACTGTACCACGTATTCACAGCACCTCCAGACATCTGATGACTCATCTGATAGGCAATAAGTGGATTAACTCTCACGCCTGGTCAACTTTAATGTCTGCCAGGCAGCCTTGGGCAGACGCGATAAGACTGAGCGGGCTCAGTGTGAGAGGGAAATATAAACAGGAAGTGACCATATTTGGACGAGCTGGGGGAGGAGCCAGCGGTGGATCCGACTGATCTGATTGAAAACCTGACGATACTACGTCCTGTCCACTGATAGCTGTAACCTGACTGCACCACAGGCCTGTCAATCAAACAGACACGCCCCCAAAAACAGGTCTTCTTGAATCTTCTTTTCTAATGAATGAGGGATTATTTTCAGATGGACCTCCAGAAAACTAAGAAGAAGGAGTGACTTTAGCTAACAACACCGAGATAACTGATGGACACATTTTATTCACTTTGGATTTGATGAGAGAAGTTGAATGGGAGTCTATGGAGCCGGAGGCTTTTTGGAGCCGACCTCTAGTGGCATTCGGTGGTATTGCATCTTAAGGCACTTTTGCATCGGCGGAAACTACGAACACTTTTATATCCAGTCTGTGGTCCCGACTTACCTGTTTGCCCCGTCGATGCACCGGCCATCGTTCAGACAGGGCGCGCTGGCGCATTCGTCGACGTTGACCTCGCAGTCTCGGCCCTGGAAACCGGCCACGCACTCGCACGAGTACTCGGCGACGTGGTCTCGGCAGGTGGCGCCGTTCTGACACGGCTGCACTTCACACTCGTCGATCTCCGCCTCACAGTTAATCCCTGCAGGTAACAGAAGTGGGGGGGATGATGGCACGGGGCCAAAGCATCAGATCGGCAACACACCCTTAATTATCTTAAAGACATACAAAGAAATAAACACCGGAGCTCAGCTGCAGCCTAACGTTACTTAAACTGAGACGCCGCTTTTCATGAAGGAAACGGTCTGACTTCCTGTCTGTTTTAAATCAAATTAAAATATGTGATTGGACTAATTTGTACTCCCAGATCAGTGATTTCTTTTAAATCATTCTCCTGAAGTGACCAAATCTAAAGTCATTAAACACCCTAATGTCATAAATGTATGCATCAAATCTCACCTAAAACAAGGAGAAAGAAAGTCTCAGACAGGATGGAGGCTGCTGTGCCCACCCTCCCCATAATCATGCTCCAACTTTTTTAATTTTAGGGCTGTGAGCAGGAAGTGTTGATTTGCAAATTGTGCTTCTTTATTTAAGCTATTTTTTTTTTCACCATTTTGGCAAATTAGTGCATTAAACTTCACAATGTCAGGATCATTTACTTTTACCTTGATTTCTAAGCAGATTTTTTTTTGTTACATCAGACATAATGATATATGCACTGAACACCAACGTTCAAATTTTTGTTCTGAAAATTTATGCAAATGAGCAAATCTCGAATTAAATAACGCCTCATTTTGCAGATTAAAAAATAACATTTAAAAAAAAATCTTAAAATACAAAAAAGAATTGTAAGCAATCAACTGAGGTTAAGTTTCATGTGAGTTAATGTCTTTCCTTTTTAAAAAGCCTGTTGTAAAACATGAACTATTTCAACACGGCGTTGTTACCTTTGAATCCCACAGCGCAGTCGCACCTGTAGCGGTCCACCTCGTCCAGACACGTGCCGTTGTTCTGGCAGGGTCGCGAGGCGCACTCGTTGATGTCCAGGTCGCAGTGGTAGCCCTGAAACCCCGGCACGCAGAAGCACTGGTAGCCGTCGACCCCGTCCTTGCAGATGGCTCCGTTCTGGCACGGCTCGGACCGGCACTCGTCGATGTTCTCCTCGCACCGGTTCCCCTGGTACCCGTCGGCGCATCGGCACCGGGGCCCGGCGTCCAGGACGTCCACGCAGGAGCCGCCGTTCTGGCACATCTCCTCCGTACAAATGGTGACGTTGTCCTGGCAGTCCTCCCCTCCGGACCCGACGGGACAGTGGCAGGAGTACCCGTTCAACCCGTCCATACAAACGGACCGAACGCCCTGACAGGGGTCACTCAGACAGTCATCCACTTCCTGCGTGCAGTTGAGGCCCGTGAAGCCGTCGGGGCAGAGGCAGGAGAACTCGCGGGTGCCCGGCGTGCTGGTGCAGTTGGCGCACGGCGCCATGGCGCAGGTGTCGTACAGCTTGTCGCAGTTCTTGCCCATGAACCACACGGGTCCTTTGGGGCAGATGCACACGTAGTCGCCCAGGTGGTCCAGACAGGCGGCGCCGTTGTGGCAGGGAGACGACAAACAGTTGTCTGCCGCCGCCGTGCACAGGAGGCCTGGAAACGGAAGGAGAAAACAGATATTAGGGAGTCCATTTTTTCATGAATATACATACAAAATTTTTATAAAAAGAACTTTCTGAGAAGCCTAAATCCTGAACACAAATTGAGATAGTAGATTATCACTAATTCAGACACTGTAAACTCAGTTTCAATGTTGTTGTGAGCTGTATGCTTGGCATTCAAGTCAGAAAAAAAACACCAATCTGTTGCTAGGCAACAGCAACGTGGGTAGCGTCTAGAAGCCACAGAGGCAAGCTAACTGCTGGTAATGTGAAGCAGGAAATGCAAAGTCACAAAGAGAAAAGAAAGAGGACGTCTGGAAGATCAACATTTTTCCTCAGATATAGGCTTTTATCTAAGTTACGAAGACAAACTCTACGTGACTAAAATTACGATATATTAGCTTAACATCCTACGAAAAACAAACTTCCATGACCTCTGACCTTTCTGTTAAACATCAGCAAACAAGGTCACGACTCGTGAACTCGAGGCTTGTAGAGAATTTTGAGTTCCGACCTCGTGAATATCCACAAGAGTTTTTAATGTGTTGATCCTGAAAACTTGGCTGACGGCTGCATTTCAAACGGCAAATAATGAATATTTTCACACTAATAATAAATAATGAGCCGGATGTAAGACAATATTTGTCGAGGAAATTTGTAGTTGAAAAAATGTGGAAGTGGTTTTATATTTAAGGAACAGACCATGTTCACAAAAACAGATATGACTGAATCACTCTTTAAGAACAAGCTTAAAACCTTCCTTTCATAAAATAAAACTTATAACTAAAAAAACTGAACCCTCACGACGCTCAAATTTACCCTCCCGGCATCGGGCCAATACTCCATGTTGTTTTAAAATGACCTTTTTATATTGACACTTCATTAGTATTTATATTCTTTATATTTGCCGTTCACTTTCTTCTTGTTCTGATGTTAACAGTTTCCCCTATTTGTTTTCATATTTCCTGTGTTTTACTGTGTAAAGAGTTTCATAATTTTACACTTTAAATGGAACTGAGTTGAAGATAAAAGTAGACATCTGTGACCTGTTTACCAACGCAGCACATTTATCTGTTTTACGTCGTTGGGGGGGGGGGGGGACGGTGACCTTCAGAGGTGCTTAGAAAGCAATCTGGTGATGAAGAGTGAAAAAGCTCCTCTTTTCCTCCAGACTTAAGGTCGCAGCAGATGGTGTTAAAAGTAAACTTATTACACGCCTGAGCTCGCAGCTGTCGGTGTGGTCAATGAAAGTTAAACACAGTTTGAAGTGCCGGACATAAGACTGTAGAAAAAGAAAAAAAAAATACAGTAAGGACATTAAACGCCTTAAAAAATTAATGGATTTTCTCAAGATTGTCTCAAAATATCTCCAACATACGTGTTTAGGTTTTATCTCTGACAGCTAAAGAGGGATTAAAGAAAGTTACGTCCGACAGAACCTTCTGTTATTTGAAGCGTTGACTTATCCGGGTCCAAATGTACAAATATTTAGTCCCACTAATGCGGATTCTCAACAGTTCGCTGTTGAGCCTTGTTTCCTTTTAGGAAATGAAAACACAGATTTAACGTAACTTCTGCACCTGCTGCAACAATTCAATGCTCCGTCCTCAAAACCCACCTTTTCAGAGCTGCTTTTACTGTGTGACTAATGTGTGATTTTTATTTTTATTCTGTTGTTTTTGATCATTTTAACCTGTAAAATGTCTTTGAGTATCCTAAAAAGCATTTTTTTTTATTTTATTGTACGTACAGTATATGGTCCTCTGTCACCTCGGCGATCTAATTGGACGGAAACTTTTGGGTTCACAAAATAAGAGCATGTTCATTTTTCAGCCATTGTGCACGAGAAGATGCGTCGCCAAGGCGTGAAACCTACACGCGTTTATGACCGTCGAAGGAGGACGTGAAGTCATGAAGTAGAAATACTGATAAGGTCTGTAAGGAGGAGGTTGGGGAGGGGCAGGACTGTTACCATGGAGACCGGTGTCGAAGTCCAGGACGAAACAAAAGTCAACGTGGAACTATTTAACGTAAGTAAAGTAATTACTTAACGTATAACATACTTCACGCTTATTTTAAGCCAAAACATGATTTTTTTTTTTTCCCCAGAAATTTAACCACGTGTTTTTTTTTGGTGCTGAAACTTTATAAGACAACTTCCACTTCACGCCTGCAGAGGAAAAACGCAACACTGACACGTTATCCTCAAGCTCATAAATTCAGCTCTCTGGTTTCTTTCAGAAGTCACATATTCTGGCTGTTAAGAGGAAACACCTGAAAGTCAAGCAGGTGAAATTGTGACACCTTCCTTTCCCACCTTTCACAAGAATAAAACCTCCACCAATAAAACAGCAGCTCCTCTGCTGACAACGGCATCACAATGCGTTTACGTCTTCCCTGCAACACCTGCACCCCTCGTCTCACATTAACACCCCGATCTCTTCCTCTATCTGCTCCAACACCGAGTCTTCCTCCTTCCAGGTCTGAAAAATGGTTCTGATCCAGAAGTGTCTTCAGCTGCAATACCAGCGAGTGCCACTAGAGGTCGGCTCCAAAAAGCCTCCGGCTCCATAGACTCCCATTCAACTTCTCTCATCAAATCCAAAGTGAATAAAATGTGTCCATCAGTTATCTCGGTGTTGTTAGCTAAAGTCACTCCTTCTTCTTAGTTTTCTGGAGGTCCATCTGAAAATAATCCCTCATTCATTAGTTGATGAAGTGATTGAAGGGATGTAAATACAGAGAATTCATCCTCTTGTCGTGTTTCACCGGTGAAATGTGTCGCAGGTTTCTCAACCTGAGCTGTGTCGTCTTTCTCAGAGGTGTCATTTCCTCTGGCTTGCATCATTGTTTTTAACTCGTACCGGGATCATTTTCAGAGCGCGGGTCCTCCCCAGGACCGGCCCGAGAAGAGCTGAACCAGCTGAAACCTGAGTGAATCCAGCAGGGTTTCCTTCCTCCTCCTCACCTCTTCTTCCAAACCAATCAACCCCTCACACATTCCAGGGAGCTGATAACAGCTCCTCCTTTACTCACAGGCCATCACCTCCTCCTTCCCCCTCCCCCTCCTCCATCACCGAGCACCTCATAGATCACGATTAAGGCCGGCCGGACAGGGTGGATCCCTGGCACCGGCTGGTACCGGCTCCCCTCGGCCCAACAATAACACAGAGCAGGCTGTTAGCAGGTAGAAGGGTGTCGGGGTCGACGCTCTCCAGAGACCTCAGCGTGGCTCTTCGGGGGGGAGGGGGAGAGGTGTATGTGTGTGGGGGAGGGGGTCACCCCGACACATAACTACTCCCTCTGATGGAAAGCAGGGAGGTGAGTCACACGCAGAGCTCTGAAGTAAATCTGAGTCTTCTAACTTGACCCTGCTTACGTTAAAATTGCAAATCAAAAAGCCCCCCCCCCCCCCCTCCCCCTCCTCCTCCTCCTCCTCCTCCTCCTCCTCCTCCCAAAGCTAACGCACAACCAATTGAGCTCAGAGGAATTTTATTGAATCACGGGAGAGGCTGGCAGCTCCGCCGGGGTTTTTTGGGGCTTTGTGCTCCCGAAGGCTCCACAGCAGGTGGCTGCTCCGCTTTACTGGGAAAAATGCAGGAAATCCCTCCGTGACTCAGTCCCAGTTACAGAGGCCGAGACGTACATCCGCTTTTGTCTCTTTCTGCATTTGAGTCGAGTTCAGGGGGCAAAAATAATCCAAAAGGCTTTATTTATTTTATTTTTTTTACTTTCACGGATGAGTCACTGCAGCTACAATGAACTCCAGTTCTCCTGATGAGCCATTTCTGAGGAGTTAGTTAGTCAGCAGGCTCTCAAAAAGAAGAATGCTTTTGGGTTTTTTACATGAATTAACTCTTTCACCCTCGTAGTTTCTATCTTTTAAATTCTGCCTGCGTCAGTCAGCAGCTTCACACCGACGGCCCGAAACTGCACTCGGCAGCACTCGACTCCTGCGTTGAGTATCATCTGGAGACGACAGCAGTTCAACAGGCCGACGGAGACGGAGAGGAGTCGAGCCGGTATCACGGGCTAGAGCGTGTCTATTTCACGTTCTGCCGTGATGCCGGGTTGGACAGATCTTCTGTCCTCTTATTGGCTCGATCTCCTCAAAACCCTGTTGCTCAACTTTTCAAACCCTCTTTTGTTTAGTTCTCTTGAATGCAGCGGTCGTTACCAAGCAAACCCCTGCATCTCACAATCCCTGTCATCCTCATCATCACCTCACCACCTCCGCTCGGTGTGTGTGTGTGTGTGTGTGTGTGTGTGTGTGTGTGTGTGTGTGTGTGTGTGTGTGTGTGTGTGTGTGTGTGTGTGTGTGTGTGTGTGTGTGTGTGTGTGTGTGTGTGTGTGTGTCCTCAGCTGTCTTTTTCTTTAAAAACTCCCAGAGCAGAGTGCCAGGTCTCTTGCCACGCTCCTTAATACCCATCACCCCCCCATGCCCCCCTCCTTCCCCCCCATCCATTCAAAGCCGAGACAACAAAAAAAAGGCTGTGCAGCAGTGCAGCCGGACGCTCAGCTCGTTACCATGGCGATCCTCAGCAATGCCACCCACGGCCAATCTCTTGCCGGGCTGCTGCTGCGCCGTTTCAAACGAGCAGCCCCTCGGACGACGCGCACAAAATGAAGGTCGCGGGAAAAATGGGTCACCGGGGGTTTCATAAGGTGCCGGGGGTGACCAACAACACCCCCCCTCCCTCCCTTCCCCCTCCTCCCTCCCCCCCCCACACACACACACCAAGACACACCCCAGGACTCATCACACACGAGCGGCTACTTAAATCCAGTTAAATAAGTTCAACATCTGCTCGTTATCCCTCCGCGATTCATGTGACGACGTCACTTTGATGACAGAATAACAAAAACAATATTCAACTTCCTGTTCATAGACGGATTCCTTATGTTGCAGTGATTTGATTTTATTCTAACAAAATAAGAGTTTCCTGGAAAAAAAAAAAAACAACTTTGTAATTTATTGATAATTACAGAAAAAAAACGGTATTTTCTCATTGATTTACGACAAGATGCTTCATTTATTTACTTATTTATTTCAAAGTCATATATTTGATCTCCACGCGGCCGCTTTCGAACATATTTCCCATTTTTTGCATGTTTAGATGAACTCTTTTGAACTTTTTGAACTTTTAACTGAACGTCGTTTAAATGTTCAGCAGCAAATCCATCAACTTTTTCCCAGGAAACACCTCGAAAACTATTACGCGTGTTTGTAACCACGACAACGAGCTCCCGCATCAAGATCCACGCAGCAAACGCTCACGACCGAAACTACGAGTTAAGAACTGTCTCGGTGACTCACCCAGTTTGAACATCATCATGGTGACGATCAGCGTCCTCTGATGTCGGGACCAAACTCTTCCAAACTCCATGGTTGCTGAGGTCAGTGTAGGTGGATGCCGTCGGTCCTCAGGTTCTCCATCCACGGCTCCATCCAGGCTGCTCCGAGACACGTCCACGCCGGACCGCCGGGAACCTGAGGGAAGAGTGTGTGTGAGTGTGTTTTGGAGTCTGAGTGTGTGTGAGTGTGTGTGAGTCTCTCAGGGATGGAGTAAAGCATGCAGAGTAATCACCCCGGCAGAGAGCGAGGGTAGAGAAACACGGGACGGACTCCGGGACCGGACTCCTTCAAAGCCAACTCGCAGATTTGTTTTTCTCCATCTGAGTTTCTCGATGCAAAAACATTTTGATTTAATCGAGAGATGTGTTTAAAATTCCAGGAAATACCATTTACTGAAGTTATTTCACGAGTTGATTGATTGACTGACAGTCAGGTTTACAAATTATCAGCTTTTAAAAAAAAAATCAGTTCCTAACATCATAACATCATTTAGTACCATTAATGCCATAAATACTTAAATATCATTCAGAAACTTAGAAATGTCACTCGGCCGGACATTTGACATGTGACTCGATCTGATTGACGATACTAAGCCCCGCCCACCGATCGCAGAAAACCTGACAGCGCCACAGGCCCTGTCAATCAAACAGGCACGCACCCCGCTAAAAATACCACTTTTTTGTGTCTGGGGAGCCAGCACCTAGTGGCCCCCACTGGTCTTGCAGTTTAAGGCACTTCAGCGTCGGCCTCACTCGTCGGTATCAATTTTTATTAAAGTAACAGAAGATTTTAGAAATAATTGGCAAGTTTCTTAAAAAAAAGATTAATTTCACATAACATGAGTATTTATTTTTGGACCCGCGGCCGTTTATAGGAAAGAATTCGGTCACTTCTGGGACACAAAATCTCTTAAATATTTACCTGATATCTTGTCACGTTCGCATCAGATGTTGTCATATTTTTCTTATCAACAGTTGTATTACATTTATATTTAAAAAAAATGAAGATCTATGCTCGAACACTGACAGGTTTTCTGAGAGCCCGGCCTGCAGTCCAGTCCAGGATTATCATGAGTGTTAGTCTGGGATCAATGGATTTCTGCTCCCCATTGACCCCCAACACCGCCTACACCCCCACCTCTGAGAGCTTATCCAGCATCTATCTGGTCAGTGGAGGCACTCCCCCCTCCCCTGACCCCCCCATCCGGCCCAGCCCCTTTTTCTCTCCGACCCCCCCCCCCCCTGCAAACTCAGGCCCAGAGCCGGGCGTTGGGTTTAACTCCAACCTGCTGCGTTTACAACAACAACAAAAAAGTTTTAATTAAACACTTAACGGAGGGGGGGGCAAGCGGGAGAGGGGGGGGGGGCTCTCCTCGCTGCACCGCCTTCAACATGCAAATGTGTTGAAGGAGTTGAGTAGCTTCACATTCCTCAGCTGCTGCTGCTTTCTTTCTTTATAAAGCCGCCTCACAATAGAGCCTGCAGGGCGCTGATGGTCCCGGGTACAACTCTGCCTTTTAAAACCTCGTCTTCGTTCACTTATGTACGACAGACAGTCCTCAGCGTGACGTGGATAAATAGTGCATGTTCCCGGTGTAAACAGAGGACCTCCCACATGTCCAGGAACCACTGAAATCTGCAAGCTGGAGGTCACGTGACTGACAGGTGCAAACGACATCAAGCCAAGGAAGAGCACCAAGGCCTCGTCTGGCTCCGCCCACCTGTTGATTGTAGTCTGGAAACACCTCAGGAGGGTGAACCAATCAGCGACCTCGATGACATTAAAGTCAAGCGCTCCTCCCAACAATAGCAGCAGTGGTGGAGTCCAACCACACAGGCTGTATATAGAAGTGGGCGTAACTTCCTGCAATACCAGCGAGTGCCACTAGAGGTCGGCTCCAAAAAGCCTCCGGCTCCATAGACTCCCATTCAACTTCTCTCATCAAATCCAAAGTGAATCAAATGTGTCCATCAGTTATCTCGGTGTTGTTAGCTAAAGTCACTCCTTCTTATTAGTTTTCTGGAGGTCTTTATGAAAATAACTCCAGCATTAATTCGGCCTGGTTGCGGGGGGGTGTCTGTTTGATTGACAGGCCTGCGGTGCAGTCAGGTTTCTGCTATAGGTGGGCAGGGCATAGTGACCAATCAGATTGAGTCAGATCCAACCTCTGGATGCTGGAGGGAACCAAATAGCTAAAAATCAAACAACAATATCTATATAACTAAACTATGTGCTGTATTTTTATATCAACTCATTATTCTAGTCTAAGTGATACTCTATTAAAGATAATCACTTTAAGAGTTAATTTTTTTAATTATCATTTGCATAATGTAATCGACACATGATGATAAATTGTATGTTCGACCGTCAAAATCTCGCTGTATTCCTGAGAGCAGTTGGACAGATAAATCCAGGAGACAGATAAACCATGACTGGGGTGTCGTCATGTCTGTAAATAAAATACCATCCAGATTACCAGACAACAAGACAATCTGCCCCCCACCCCCTTCTACCCCCACCGTGTGTGTGTAAGTGTTTGCAGCTTCACCTCCATACAGAGCAGCGGTCTGCTTACAATACACAATACAGTCGCAGGCAATTATAAACTTCACGCCTGGAAACTTACTGCTGCTGACAGGACGACACCTGCACTGTATGGTAACGAAGGGGAGATTTATTTCACTCATTTACAACTTCACAAACATTTGAAGCTGTCGGGAAAAAACAGGAATATGAATTGTAGCATGTTTCAGGAGAAAATTATAGAATTTTTTTACAGCAGTAATTAAACTTGTAATATTATTATTATTTTTGCGGCAGACAAAAGTTGCCAGTTTTTTCCCTCTCAACAATACTTTATTTAACTTTATTACAACTTTATTGAATGAACAGGTTGATTTCTGCGTTGGTTTATATAGTTTACTGACTTTGTAATTTATATTCCTAACAACAGATTTTTCATTAGCGTTACTTTAAAACATAGACAAGGTGTTTATAGTAACGATGCAGCTGAAATAAAAATCCATTCATGGAAATAGGATTTATAATATACAGTCGCTAAAAGATTTTTTTTTTCATGGTTTAGTGTTAAAAACACAGACTATGAAAACAATTTCATAGCTGCCGGGTTTAAAATGTAAGAAAATGCCTTAGTGCCTTTTAAAGTGCCTTAAAGTGTAATGCCACTGACTGCCACTAGGGGGCTGTCTCCAAAAGACTCCCATTCAAAAAGCATCAAGTTCTCTCCAGAAATATAAGTCAGTAAATGTTTTCCACAAGTCATCATGGCATCATCAGATAAATTCTATGTTTGGGGGCATGTCTAGTTTGATTGACATGTCTGGGGGGAAGTCAGGTTTCCATTATAGATGGGCGGGGCATAGTGTCCTCAGGTTCTCAGTCAGATGCACCCCGAAGCTCGTCCAAATATGGTCACTTCTGGTTGAATTTAAATTAACTTAATCCCACATCGCCGTAAATCCCAAACCTAAAAACTTTTTTTTTTTTAATTTAATGCAAGTTTTAGTTTTTTACACATATGATTATAATTTAGCATGATTAAGAACAAGTACAAAATCACCTATTAATCGTATTTATTCTATTCTAGTTTACAATATGCAGGTTTTCACAATTTTATGTTTCACTACATATTTATTCACACATTTTTAACAAAAATTTATATTTGAATGATAAAATAAAATGTTCCCTTCCTGTTAAACTGCTTGTGGTCTGTACGTCTTGCTTCTTGCTGTCGTCTGGCGGTCGGAGAGGAAACACCGTTGGTGGCATTTCTTTTTTACGAGCAGTGGGAAGAACAGCAGCTGTCCACTAAATGAGCAGCTAACGCTAATTCAGCCGTTGAATGGTTCCAGAGGTTTATAACAGACAATCAGCGCCCACTGAGGAGCATCTATTAACACAACAGTGAGCCCGCTCAGGTCGTAATAACACTTTAAACAACATTTAATGTTGGTAAAAAAACACAAAGACATAAAAAGTAATACAAATATTTGCTGATTCTGTTTCCTACTCGTGTAAAACGTGATGAGATGATGTTTAACAGCAGTGGAGTCATTTCTGTTGATGATCAGCGGAGTTGGAAGGAAACAGAAGGTTCTCCGATGTTTTCATAGTTCACTGTACCGACGTCTTCATCGTTATGCACCTGTGGAAAACAACACAACACTGTTTACACTGAGTTTAAACTGAGGTCATAGTTTGTGGTATTGTTGAGATGAACTGTCTCATGTTGTCACGTTTATCTCTTATTTTCATCTTCTCATGTGCAACTTTCAGTTTTTCTGGTATAAATGTTCAGTTTAGATTTCCTAAAGATTCCTTCAATGAGATAAACATTTCAAAACACAGTTGTGCAATTTTAGCTCAATTTTCTTCTCTCATGTTTCTTCAGTTACAGAAACAAATATCACAAACATTTGTTTTTATCTGGAAAGTTATAACTGAATATTCAGTGTTTAAACTCACAGTGTTTTCTTCCTTCTGTTTTGGGTTTCCTGAAAAGACAAAAAGACAAAATAAAGAGTCGACTTTTGCTTCCACAGAGAAACTAACTTCAGGTTTATCAGAAGTTTTTGTGTAGAAAAGTTTCCTCTGTGAACGTTCTCACCTTTAATTCTTGTCCAAATGTGGACTGAAACAACAGATATCACGAGTGCTGCTAAACCCAAAGACACGACGATGCACCACACCAAATATGGAAAACCTGAAATCAATAAAGAAACATTTGGGCTTCAGGTTTTTTGTTCTGTGAATTAAATGACATGTTTTCAAAGGTGATAAATACAGTCGGTGTTACATGTTGTTGTGAATAATAGACAGAAACAAATAATAGTCATGTTGTACAAATTAATGCATTAATTAATGAGTTATGACCACAATTGTGTTTTGTGAGGTCACAGTTACCTTTTACCACCAAAGCTAATGTTGGTCCCAAATTTGAAATAAATTCTCTCAGGAAGTTTCTGAGATATCTCGTTCACAAAAATTGAATGAACGGATAAGATGGACGAGAGGTGACAGTGACTATGACCTTTGACCTGTGATCACCAAAATCTATTCAGTTCATCTGAG
>NW_027210635.1:3645000-3683184 GCF_029030835.1 Brachyistius frenatus | reverse complement strand
CTCAATTGACAACTGTATTTATGTATTGAAGAGGGAAGTCATTATTCAGAGTTGTGCAAAATTTATTTTTCTATGGATCAAATACCACTTTGTCTAAAATGTTATAATATAACTTTATGAACATCAAGGAAGTTTGCTGATACATCAATGGTCCAATGCTGTAAATGTGCAAAGAACCAGAAAGAACAGTGGTATGTAATATTGTAAATTGTGACACAAATGGCAAAATATAAATAGTTTAAAAAAAATATTGGTAACCATGATAACTTACAGGAATGGATCCTGAGGTGATCCCCCCAGCAACACCAGTAAGGAAACGGCCCAGATGGAGCATCCACAAGTCTGAAGCTCCTCCAATCAGCATGTACCTGAGACACACATATGGGAATAAAAAACAACAACTTTGTTATGAGTGTTGGTTGAAGTTTTCAGATGCTTTCAGATGAAGTAAAACTAGTAGCATTGAAGCAGAAGTAGAATTATTGCCTCGCGGTAGTCTGCCTCTGCCGACTAGTCAAGTTTCAGTTTACATCCATATCTGTCCAGACTTCTAACATATGTACTCTTCAAAGGAGTCCTTCTCTGTGTCATGTCACAAGCTTGGCTAGTAAAGCTGAGAAACAGAAGACAATGTTTCAAATTGTGAATTGTGAAACGTCAACACATCATAGAAATCTTCAACCTGACTGCAGAAAAGATCTATATGTTCAGTACAGTTTCAAGGTGACACCAATGATTAGTGTCACCAATCAGTATCTGACCAAATCTGAAATATGGTCACAATCTCCCGTTCTGTTGCTGAGTTATGAATAATGGACAGAAAAGTGTGTTTGCAGAATGCTTTGATGAGACAGTGGAACTGACATTTGACCTTTTGGGTGCTCATCATTTTATCCTTAGTAGACCTCTTTGTTAAATTATACCACAACAGCATAATAGTGTATGAACTATTGAGTCATGGCCACAAATGTGTTTTGTAATGTAACAGTGACCTTTGACATTTTGCCACCAAAATCAAATCAGAGTCCTTTGAAGAATTTTAAAATTCTTAGAAATTCCCTCAGGGCTTTCCTGAGATGTCACTCTCAGGAGATCAGGTCAACGTGCAGTCACGGTGACCTTTAACCCCAAATACCAAATTTCCCTCTGAAGTCCAGTGAAGTAAACATATAAAGTGACATAATATAAGAATATTTAAGTTCCGCAATGTACTTAGTTTCAACCCAGCACAGCTATCAGAACACAGTTTGAAGACTGCATGCTGTTACTGAGACCCACCCTATAGTCGAAGGCACGGCTGACATCATGATGCTCAGCTTCCGCCCAACCAAGTCGTTGAGCAGCATGGCCCCCAGCCCCCCGGCCGCTGCACCCAGTGAGTAGATCGATCCAAACCAGGCGGCCTGCTCTGCGTCCATCTTGAGCCGGGGGTCGGCATCCGAACTCTTGAACTTCGGGAGGACGGGAGACGGGTAGACCAGAGAGTAACCAAAGCTGAAGTTCCCCAGGACTGCCGAGAATACGGCCAGGTACAGTTTGGAGTTATTAATCTAAGACAAAGGGGTGTGGAAGAGTTAAAACATATGTAGTTAAGTTAAAGCCAAGTTTAATCTTAGGTACAGTGGAAAAATGTGGGCTGATCAATTATCAATTAGGATGTCAGAGAAGTTTGCTATTTCAACTGTCACTATCTAGATATTGCTAAAGTGAATATAAGTGTTGGTTTCAATGAAATAAGGTAAATAAAAAAAAGTTTCATGAAAGTGTAGTGTTTTGAGTTTCCATTAGTATTGCCTGTATGAGTAACAGGTAACTGCACCCTACTGACATTCAAATGGGGGAAAAAGAAAAGAAAACATTAAAAGAAACTCTAAACTTACCCCTTTTTATTTAAGTATATTCTGGAGTAGGGAAAGGTCAAGAATGTTACAAGAAGCTCTTCAAACAGCTACTTCTGGTTTTTTTACGCCCCTTAACATTTTTGTTCGAGCCACGATGCAGCTGATAAATGCACCATTTTAATCAGACTAAACTATCAAATATCACCTCTATGTCATGTTTTTCTGGTCAGATCTATTACATCAAAAAGATAAGCAGCTAAGCTTCTACATTCATCTGTTGCACAAAGCAATCTTGATCAAAAGTAGTAATATGTCATAAATTATAACTTAAAACGTATGACTGACCAAGCAATCATGTCAGTCTGCTCAGCTCTGCCTCCAGCAGGAAACATTTGTCCTCTGGACGAATTTAACAGTTTAACGGACATTTCTCTGAAATAATTCTGCAAAGAGTGTCACAACATAAACACAAAAAACATTCCAGCAGTCGTGTAGATCTGTAGCAGAGATTTTCGACTGTGGGAAGTCTAGTGTTTAAGTAAGTGAGCGCGCATATGACGCACATGCACGGGTGCACATCTGGGGGCTCGGCGGCTTGTTTCTAAGGTTTAACCACAGCTCTTATGGTGGCAATTCAATAATGTATATTTCTATTGCTTTAATTTAATAAAGTAACTTTGACAAATTGCAGCGTATCATAGGCTTCAGGTTGATGTAGTGAATCAATTAGTGCATCTCAAATGTAGGCTAATTTTAACGAACTTGACCAGGACATTTGTTTTCATTGGCTCTCTTGAATGATAGGCTACACTTAAGATCTTCTAACACTAAAAACATGTCAAATGAATTTCAACCAGATCAAGAAAACTGAGGACATTTTATTTTCTCACTTCAAGAAAAAAAAAAGTGTCAGGGCGTCGTTACACCCCCGTAGAATTCACAATAAACAGACAGTAATCCCTAAACAGGAAATAATCTTTCTTTGTTGATATTATATAAAACAACCAGACATAAGATTTTTGGATGCATTAAAATCAGTGAGCAGGTTCCAACCGTGGATTGAGTTGATAGCGATCTTCTGTGCAGCAGTGGAGTCTCTTCATCCATGTCTGCAGCAGTCTGATGAATAAAAGCAGCCCTGATCAGAGGTGAGACTTATGTAATCGCATTAGGCTATAAAACAGCCAGATCAAAAGATAAGTCCGCCAAAACTCACCTTGTTCCAGTAAAAATCGACCACAGAGCGGCACCAAAGGATACAAATCAATAAATAGAACAAACTTATCAGCCCTACATGTAAAAACTATTAGGTTTAAAAACACATGACTACCCCGTCCAAGTGATAAACTTGATCTTCCAGCAGACAGCCTGCAGTTGTGAGATTTCCAAACTGTCAGAATGAAACTGACAGAGGCTTGGGGTGATGTGAAGTTATGAACTGCGGTCAGGTCCACGTCCACTTAAAAAATACGGTCAAGCCAGCCCCCAATGTAGTTTAGAGTACCTGTTTACACTAGGCATTACGGTAATGGTGCAAAAGACCCGATTTTAAAACAAGAGCCTGGTCCTAGGAAACGCGGTGAGATGTGAGTGGAGAATAAAAATCATACAACGATTATTTGAGTTTGAATGTGACAACAATTAAATGTCAAATGGACTACATTTTCTCTTTAGATGAGAATTATACAAAAATGTCCCGTTTCCATCAACCCATTTTACTGATATTGATAGTGGACGATCATTGTATCATTCAGGCTCATCAACACATTTTGATTTTCAACAGTCTTCTAAAAATTCAAATATGAGCAATATTCCCTCCGATTTCAGAGGAACTTTGTGTTTCCACAGACCAGTTCCACTTCAGGATAATAGTAGACCATCTCAATGTGTCACTCAAACAATAAGCCATTCTGATGTAGATTTTCAACATTAAAGCCCTCCAAAATGTCCTACCTATCTGATTTCAGATTGATATTAAAAGGCATTTGGGCTATTAGGTTTTCAGGAGGAGTCTGAAACGCCTTCTACCAGTGATTCCCTTGGTGCCACCCATCTACCCCAGTCCTTTACAACCTGGTAATAAATAACTTGCAGATGACCTGAATCTGGGTTTCACACATGGCAAAGCAGCTACCCAACTCTATTGAAAGTCATTGCTTGATACAAGCTTTTGTCAACTGTGTGCTTACCCTGCTGACACCACCCTATCCCTCTGGCGCTCTGGCCTAGTACCAGGAGCACATACTGAGTGCTCTAAATAAAACATGACAAAGTCCCCACCCCCCGATGTTGGGATAGCAGGGGTCCAGCCGTTTTTTGTTTTAAAAAATGGAGTAAGACACTTTGTAGTATCAGGAGCACAAACCTTCATTTGGAGTACCAGGAGCATAAGCAACTTGCCAGTGTAGTTAAACACAGGGTAAAGTGTTTAAAGCAGGGAGTGAGGTGTTTAAGAGTGGATGTGATGACCCCTCTCACTTATGCTGCAGGCTCCCGTGTTGCAGGAAGTCTTTAGAGTGGCAGAGGTGTGACCATAGTACGAGTCACACCAGTTTCAACTCCTCGTGATTATGCACACTGATTTTTATAAAGGAAAGCTAGTTCTGTCACTCTGTGTCCCTCCCGCTGGAAGCAGGATCTTTAGGTTTGGGTTGGGTTGTTTTGTTGTTCTTACTTTAACTTTGCTCACACAACACTTACACACATGCAGCACTTACCACAAGAATGTTGTGTTGACAACACACCTTAGTTTTGTTCATTTAACTTTAACGTTGGTTAAATGAATTTAATCCTCCATTTGTCTGGTCTTCCTTTGTCTGGACCTGGAGCCAGTCCATGACAATGGGGCCGCAGGCCTAACTGATGGGCATGCTTCTGGAGGAAGGGCAGACTGTGGTGGGATATGTGGATACCCAGCTTGTGGAGAGGGCACTTATCCGAGTGACACATTGAGGTGGTTTACTGTTATCCTGAAGTGGAATTGTTCTGTAGAAACTAGAGTTTCCGTCAAATATCAATCTAAAATAAGAGATAATATACCTAATTTAAGACATTTGAAGAGCTTTAACTTTTAAAAACTCAATCACATTGACCTGCTATTTTTTTAGTGACACATTGAAATGGTCTTCAATCAATATTACTCTAAACTGGACAGTGGAAATGGAACACTTTCTTGTAATTCCCATCCGAATTTAGCTCATGTGACAATTTATGGGACTTTTGTTGTGAAAATCGAACTCAAACTAATAATTTTTTTCTACCACGTTCCCCTGAACCATACTTATATTTTAAAATCAGGTCTTTTACTCTCTAACCGTAATGCCTTGTGTTTGCAGGTGCCGTGACATACCATGGAGGCTGGCTTGACCGTATTTTTCTGAGGTGGAGGCTGTCCTGACCACATGTGCACATGAGCACATGTGAGGCAACAACTAACCATTAAAAACAAAACTGAAAACTGTTTACATTGGACTTTCACAATTGAAACTGTATTTGACTCTAAATATATCAGCAGCAAACATTTCAGGATTACACAAATGAAAATAGTCACATCTACTTCCCAAAATTGGGCATTGTTGTGCCTCTGGTTTTTAATGAACTTAGTAGTCAGACTTTATTGTTAAAATAACTTTCCTAACTAATGCAACCAGACCATGAACTGAAAGTGGAAGGGAAGGGTTAGCAGTGGGATTCCTTGATTGGGCCATTCAGCAAGAAAGCAGAAGAAGAGAGCCAGACACTGTTGGTTGAATCATGTAGGAGGGGAAAGTACACGCTGTTTCTTCCTCAGCCCATGCATCATGAGTCTTACGGTTCCTTTGCAACCACCATGGAGACACACATATCAAGACATTTATCTATTGATTAAAAGGCTTGTTAAAGTATTATTCTGTCATTATGATTTTTACTTTAGAAATAATTTGTCCCACAGAAAGGTAATGGAAGCTTTTGATGAATGGAAACTTCACATTTCATATCCATAAAAGATCAAGTTAATTAAAGTCAATCTGGAGTTGTAATGGAGAAAAAAAACACAAATGAGTGCAGAGCAACATTGCTACATCATTTTCTGCACTTTAACATGAATGAATTGAAAGCGGTTGTAATAATGTGCTGTAATTATCCTATATATTAATATGTCTCTTTGTGTTCATTTGTGTTGAGCAGCAGAAGATAGAGACACAGAGAAACAGACTGCCTGTTAAATCCATCTGCATTTCATCTCAGCTCCCCAGTGATGTTGTGGAAAGTGTGTTCCTATCCCAACCTGTGGGAGTGCTTTTGTATACTGTGTGTGTTTACACAGTGTATATCAAGACAAGCCCCTTTTCACCTATGCCTCTCTCCTCTGTGTTTTCCTACATATTCACACTTCCAGACGGGAACCCATCCGCACCAATCCCTGCTCCACTGCACCATGGGCAGCCTCGGGACCGGCCACTGGCCCCAGGTCCTGGTTCACATGCTTCTGCTGCAGCTTCAGTCTGTAAAGGTGCAGGGAGGTGATCCTGTGTCCCAGAAGCTACGGCGACTCAACGAACAGGTCGGTTTGAATGTGACTGTGTGCATGTGTGTATTACATTGTTGTCAGTAGTAAAATGTTATTACAGTGTCAGTTTTTCTTGAACAGTTGAATCCACATCAACTGCAATATGCTAAGTATCATAAACTAGTCTTGGCTCAAAGCATTACTGAGTTTACTTTGTGTTTTTAAGGATGCATCATATATATTTAGATCTCGTGATAATAGAGGTGGTAATTAAAGTGCATTCCATGTTCACACTATAAGACAAATTAATGAAATAATAAGTCACAACTTTGCTGTACTACTGACATTCATCCGCCAAATTGTAAAAAAAATATACAAACTTATAGACTCAGCAGACTCCTTTAAAAACAGAAAAACAGCATGAGGTATTGGAACTCATGCGTGAATGAAACCACAAGATAAATATCTGACGGAGATGCAAAACACTACTTTTTCTTTAAAACATGTTTGTGTTTGAGACTACTTGAAAAATGATTTTCTATTTTCCAACATCTCAGTAATTGCACGTGTTGTGCCACTTGGATCTGGCATTAGCTAAAACTAATCATAATGGAGAAAAACGATGACACTAGATAACTATTCCTGCTAAAAATCCAATTAGTTTTGCTCAGCAGAGTTGCAGAATTTTTCACCTCTGCATTTGACTGTGTACAGTATTGTCAAATTCACATGATTTGTTGTTGTCCAGCTACCTTTAAATCTGTATGAGAAGGCTGAAGGTTGAAGTTTGTTGTTGTTGTTGTTTTAGATGTTATGTGAGGTATGTGACTGTTATTATTATCTGCCCTAAAACAGCAAAAAATAAAGTTCAAATATACATAATATAGCTAAAAGCCCCAAATTTCTTGTTTCTGTACTCCTGTCAAACATGTGGTTAGTCATTTTGTAAAAAGCACTGAGTATCTGAAATGATGGAAAACTCTTGCAGCAGTGATGATTGGTCGTCACAGACATTTTTTTTTTTTTGCTTGTGATGAGTTCGAGTATTTTCCTGATTGTTAAACCAGTGACTCAACCACTGCAGCAAGAAAATAAAGTTGTTTTCTCTGTTAGTTCCATCAGTTCCAGGCGCTGACTCAAGCCCGTTTGAACATGTTGGCCCTTAACCAGAACAGGACCTCCTCGCAAGGCCTGGAGAGTCGTGTTCAGGCCCTGAATGATCATTACCACTACGTGTCCCATGACCTGGAACACCTGAAGCACAGCACAACACAGGAGATAAACAGTCTCAGGTTAGAGATAAAGGACTAATGTTCACAACAGAGAAAAATGTTTGTGGGCTGTTACAACCAAGACAAATCCCTGCACGTATACTGGTTGTATTTGGCTAGAAAAAGCATCCTGAAAAATGTAGACCAGCGTTGAGACAAGGAGAGAGGGCAGCTTGAGGTAACAGGTAAGTCCAGTTTAGAAAATGACAGGAATCTTCAGATTTTGTGAAGTTAAATTTGACAAAATTGCTACTTACTTTTGGACGAAGGTCACAGTATTTCAAAAACGTGTTGAGTGGGTGCCTTTTTCTTTAAGCATCTGTTCTATTTCTTGTGTTGTAAAGAAATGATGAACAGAGCAGCTTTTAAACAATATTGATGAACATTTCACCAAAAATATCCAGGATAGTCAGTATGTGAAGATACATCGACACGGATGTAAAATTAGTATTGCTATGCATTATGGACGTATATAGCTACTATTTGCATAAATATCAGACATTATTGATGCTTCTCATATATTGGAAAACATATGAACATATATTTTTTACAGAATTATTATGGCATTATGCAACAATGTACAATCTTTTCATGTCTACATAATTTTAATGTATAACAAAAACAATTCTGAGATATGTTTCTTTCAACCTGATCATTATAAATGACAAACTGACACCCAACATGCCTTTCAAGTCAGACAAATTGATTATATGCCACAGTTCAGCCCATGCATGATTATTGTTATTATTTTGCTCACAATAATACATAAATTAAATAAACCTTTTGCCATATTTATTATCTTCTCAGACAGTGGAGTAGGAAGCTTAACAAGAAGACTAAGCGGATTGAAGGTCGACTAGCTTTGATGGAGAGGACCCTGAGGGAGAACTGTCGCCAGACCAGGAAACTGCAGCCTGATCCGGGTCAGTACTTCTCCAACTTCACCCTGGAGCTCCACAGCCAGGAGGAGAGGCTGGCGGCCCTTCAAGGCCAGCGTGATGAGCTGCTCACTGGAATAAAAGGGCTACAGGGATCCCTGAAAAACCAGGCGCTGCGTGTGTCCAGACTGGAAGGCCGACTCAGTGAGGTCCAGGACTGGAATGGGAAGGGGAAGGTAGGAGGGTCAGAGAGGGCAGTAAGGCCTGTCAGCTCCAACATCACACCTCAGGAATACTCTGAACCACTCAGCAGGAGTCAGACACAGAGAGGAGGGAGGCCTGGAGGCCTGGAGCAACCCAGACGAGAAGCTACTGGCCACACTGATAGTCGTTCACAGGCTACGCTGTATCACCACCACACAACAAACCGGCCAAAACATTCAAAAGCCTGGAAGCCAAGACCACCATCAGAATCTCATCGACAGGTACAAATCCACTATCCAAACCCTAAACCCAAGCTTGACCCTTTCCAGAGTCAGTCCCGGATCCAGACTTGGACTCAGACGCGACCCTATGCGGTCAAGCAGGATCACCTTCGGTCTCCCCAGACTGTGCCTTATTATTATACCCAGATCCAGCAACCATCCCAGCCTCATTCACATCCTCAGAAACAACCCCGTATACAAGACCACAAACACCCCTCCTGGACCCAGCTCCTGCCCCAGGTTCCGCCCCATCCTGAACCCAACAAAAACATAAGGAACAGGAGCGGGTTGGGAGTGTCACAGCCCCAGACTGTTCTCACCAAACCACAGCATGAATCTTATCAGCCGGGGGTCAGCCAGTGGGATGAAGGACAGGATGACAAAAGTGACACAAAACTGGAGTCCTCAGTGATCCATAACTTACTGCAAATTCCTGTGAGGCACAAGATCCCAGCGCAGCCACTTCCTAAGAAGGATGCAACCAGTAAGTACAAGTTATTACCTGCAGACAGCTTCTGACCAATATCCATGATCATAACAGACCGAAAAGAAAAAGTTTAAATATTTTTTCTCTGCAATTTTGATAAGAATGCCAAACATAAGCATAACTGCCGTGCCAATTAATGACGTAAAAGCACACACTTATGTAATATTGCTTAATTAAACTATTTTAGCGTTACCGTTGATTACTTGTTTGGAGAAGCTTTATTGCAGGAGGCTATTTATTGTAGCCTCAGCTTCCACAGGGAATTAGAAATAAAACATAGTGTTTGTTCTGGTTATACACTAACCTTTCCCCTCTGTTATTTCTCCTTACAAACAGGAGGACATTCTGTAACAATGTATGTGTAAGGTGTAAGCTAAATGTATACCTGAGACTTAATGTATTGTGTGTTAGGGGAATGCAGCAGCTAGTTGTTGCTAGTTTTAGTTTAGTTGCTATATAAATCAAAGTATTTCCATGTTTTGCATATTAGCACCACACTTGCATTAGACTAAGTTGTATTTTCTCTCTGCTTTTGTCTGCAGTCTGTAATGTGGACTCGGTGCTCTTGTTCCCTTCGGCCTCTGCAGAGAACTATGTCACCTTCTCTCTGAGGCTACCAGACCTGCATGAACTTTCTCTGTGCCTCTGGCTCCGTGTGGAGGCCACACATGTCGGCACACTGCTCTCCTATGCTACAGACGACAATGACAACCAGTTAGTTCTGTATGGACGCAGCTCCTCTGCCTCATCCACACCCTTCTCTGCCTCTTCCTCACCTTCCCACCCGCCCTACTTCTCTCCATCCTCACCTTCTTCCTCGCCCTCCGTGGACTTTGTCATTGGAGACCCTGCCTATCGTCGGCTCCCTGTATCATTGCTTCTGGACACTCACTGGCACCACCTCTGTGTCCTTTGGTCCTCCATCCAGGGCCGTTTCTGGCACTACAACGACCGCCGCCTCTCCCTCTCAGGCTCTAACTTCAGGAAGGGCTGGGAGATTCCCGGAGGTGGATCGGTGGTGCTGGGACAGGAGCAGGACTCTGTAGGTGGGGGGTTTGACCCTGCACAGGGTTTTGCTGGGCAAATAGCAGGGTTCAGGGTATGGAACCGTGTGCTGAGTCCTTCAGAGGTGGAAGGGGTGGCAGAGGGGAGAGGTGTGCCCAGAGGAGTGGTGCTTGGCATGGAGGATATAAAGGAGGTCCATGGGGAGGTGCAGCAGGTGGCTTGTGAATGTTTAGAGCACTGTGTGTGATGAAGTTATGGAAAAGGAATCATTCAGCTAATTTCTGCAGGAGGCCAAACATTCTTTTCTTTTTAAATGTATTTTTTCATTTATACACTAATACATTCTTGTTGGACTTAGAGACACAACAAAAACATCTTTATTCACTCAAACAAAAACACTAACATGTTAACACTAACAACAGTTTGTACTCATAACACCAGCAATTTACTGTACAGAATTATTAGCAGAGCAGTATTCCACTCTGGGACACTTCATCACTGTTGACCTTTGGATCAGACCAGCTGCCCAATGCTATGGTCCACATTAGTTATAATAACCTGAGTTTGATTTGTCACCCAGTTGATAAACATTTCAAAGGATCCTAAATGATACAAAATCATATTTGGGCTTCTGCATTTGATGTTAATGTCCATTACTGTCTCGTCAAAATAATTTTGTAAGTGTGAGGTCATCACAATAATGAACAGTTGATTTGGACTAAAACTCTGAAGATGTGCAGGACAGTAAGTATATTCTCAGTCGAGGCTCATTAAGACATACCTCCTGATACGATTTCCTTTTTGACTGCAAATCTTTAAATCAGCGCAAATATAATTTCATTATTAAAAGTTGTATAATGCACATATAGGCTACTCGTGTTTAAAAATGTGGCTAAGTTTGATGTTTGCGGCTAAGTTTGATGTTTAATGTTTGCTCATTTAATATATCAAACACATGTTATGAAGTTTTACATTAATTCAGCATTTACCTGTCACAAATAGACTTTTCTTTGACTTTTTGGCCTCTGACACACAGGTGAAACTAATGAAACCAACAATTGTTGGTTCACTGGTATGGCTTACTTGGATAGGTGCAGTAAACGGAACAGATCTATTATTAATGTTATAACTTACACTTGTTCTTTTCCAGCAATTGCATGTCCAAAATTTGTGCTGTGAGCATTTCGATTTCATTCTACTTTAAAAATCTACTCTCCTAAATTTCAGAGACAAGTATTATACTTTTTATTATATTTCACTATATTGATTTGATAGCTTTGGTCATTATTTAATAGCTAGTTACAAGTTAATTTACTGACCAAAATTTAGAAAAACAAACATGAGCAAAATGGGAAACCAGAGATTATACTACTCAACAGTATATCAATTATTATTAAAACTACAAAATATTCTACTAAGATAGATAGATAGATAGATAGATAGATAGATAGATAGATAGATAGATAGATAGATAGATAGATAGATAGATAGATAGATAGATAGATAGATAGATAGATAGATAGATAGATAGATAGATAGATAGATAGTTACTTTATTAATCCCCAAGGGGACATTTTTTCACTACAGCAGCATTTATAGATACAGGAAAGAAATAAAATAACAGTAACAAATATTAAATATAAAAATGCACAGTATATACAATAAAATAGAATAAAATAAAATAGAATAATGAAATTAAAACTAACTAAACAATAGTGCAAAGTTTTTTTTTAATTTTTTCTCTTTTTATATTTAAACAACCAAGAAAAACAGACAACAGACAACGGTGTTATTGTTGTGTGATGGATTTTGCCTGAGGTGAGTTATTGTACAGTCTTATTGCAGTGGGCAGGAATGATCTCCTGTATCTGTCCTTGTGACAGCGGAGCTGGAGGAGTCTTTTGGAGAAAGTGCTCCGCTGTCCCTGCAGCAGGTGGTGGAGAGGGTGGCTTATAGGCTACATCATGAAATCAGTTACTATAATATAATATAATATAATATAATATAATATAATATAATATAATATAATATAATATAATATAATATAATATAATTGTAAAATGTTTTTTTCTGAATCATGATAACCTTAAATAGGGCTGCTAATCATTTTATGTGCTCAACAGAAGTGTTCAATTATGGATGTTTACTTGTAATATTATTATTTATTTTGTCGTATGTTAGTACAGCTACTTTTCCTAAAGTAAATGATCTGCATCCTTCCTCTGTCCCTGGTGGGCAGGAGCCTTTCTAGCACCGGTTCAGCACTCAGAAGTAAAACGAGAAATCCCGTCGTCCAAACGCGCATGTCAACTATGTTTTTTGGCCCTGCGCGCGATCCTTACCGGGCGTCACGAGTTGCAGGAACGATCATGGGGAGATGAGGAAGAATAACAGCAGCTAGCCCGCTTCAGCTGCATTTAATGAAGTGAGTTCTCGGAACATTTTTCAGCGGCACGCTACCGGGGCGAGCATGGCGAACATCACCAAGAAAGTGTCGTGGTCCAGCCGAGGCGACGAGTCCGGGGCAACCGGGGAGGGCACGCCGCTGCTGAACGGCTCCGAGCAGCCCAGACCCTCCAGACAGGTACAGTTAGCACGGCGGCTAAGTTACCACAACAGCTGGAAACATCTGCGGCTGCAAGAAGATGTCATGTTTGATTAACCGCTGTATAAGTTTCCGTTGAGTCGTGTGTGTTTTAAACGCCGCATGAAGGTTTGCGAGGATTTTTTTTTAAAATATATATATATATTTTTAATCCTTTGCCGCATCCACAGCGTTCATTTTGGGTGTGTTTGTTTTCACGCGTTATGGCTTGTTTGCTGTTGGGAATTAGATGCAATAACAAAGCTTTGCTTGACTGAATGTAACCGTAAGAAAGTAATTAAATTGGATTTAATCACATTTTATACAGGAAGCAGTGATCTCGGTGAATAATCAGATTACAGAGAGCTCGGAGCAGCTCGTTACTTCCATTATGTACAAGCATATTTGAAACCGGAAGACATAATTAGATTACATGTGTTTACAGGTAGTCTGTGACAGGTATGGTACACTTTAATACAGGTACAAGATTGTTTTTTTTTTTTTAGAGGTGTTGGCAGAACACATAATGAATGACAAGGTCATATGATGTTGTAATTTATACAACCTGCTGTATGTCATAGTGAAGTGCAGCTAATATAAAAGTACACTGAAATCCAGCTTCCCTTTTAATCCTTTTGTAGCCGCTGCCAGGTCAGTTAGTTTCTGTACATCAGGACTAAAGGTGGAAGTAGATGAAATGCACATCACGAAATCAATCCTGTCAGTCTTTATAATTCACTGCGGTTATGCTATATGTAAAAGGTTGATAGTTACTTTAACTCTAAAAACAGTAGTGACATATACAATAACTTTCACTCCATGCAAATGTCCTAATGAACTTCAGTATTTCTGCTTGATTAAGGTTTCATCAAGTTGTCAGAAGAGGGTTGTGTCCATATGCAGCCCAAGTTTACTTTTGGGACTTATTGCATTTAGCTGGAAACCAAGATCTGTTTCATGTTAACACATCAGCCTGGAAGTTGCTATATATATATATATATTATGTAATATATATGTATATATATCTGTTACTGTCTGTGCTGTTTGTAGCTGTCTGGAGGAAGCAGTATATTTCAAATAGGCAGACTCAGCACGGTGGATTTGGAAGAGGAGATGGCGGCAGATGAGGTAAAGTTTGAGCTCCAAACGTCATCGCTTTCTCTTTGTGTCTGCTGCTCTTATCATTCAAGTCATCACTTCATTAGTAGAACTTTTTTAGCCTCTTAGACTCGATTCACAGTGCACCTTCCCACGTCCAAATCAATGAAAAGGAATTCTCACGTGTTTGATGGGATTCAGCCTCGTGCACTGGTGTGTAGATCCAGGCTGGATTCGTGAGATGCCGCCTGAGATAAAGTTAATGGTCCAGACAGTGTTGTACTCATCTCTGCTGCTTCCCTTTAAAGATGTCTGAAGCCTAATCTTGGATATCTGACATTGAAATGACTTGCTAGTTGACCAAAACGGCTCAGTGACGGTTGACTCATCCAGTGTGCATGAGAAGCACGTGCTGGGGAAACTGTCTGATGGTTTCCACTGTGACGATTCGTTTCAAATGAAGAATTAATACAAGTAATGCTGTTGATAAAGTTTAGAGCAACAGGCACTTTATACAAGACCTTCACAAAACCCCTCCAGTTTACAGTAAAGTAAAAAAAAGCACTACACGTGAAACCTAAAAGTACAAATGAGGACAAATTAGCTTAAATCGGGTTTATAAAATTTGTAGGACTCAGCATACTTGCAATCGGGCAAAGAAACACTCACAGACAGACTCTCATAGACATGACGAAATCACAAGTTGGTTAAATTCATTATTTAAGATGCAAACTGTGACCAAAGGAGGGAAACAAAAGCTTCAGGCTGGAATCACAGTACAGGACCATACCACTGATGCTTGAGACTGTTTGGTCCTCTCTTGATGGGACGTCACATCTCTTTCTTGTGTGTTTCACTGGCTGATGGGAATGTGACGCCACACACGTGTGATTTACTTTATCCTTGTAAACAAACCTTTATTTCCAGTGTGTATGTAAGTGTCTTCATTGAGCTGCTGCTGTTTGTGTAGCTGTACAGAGGCACACTTAACATTGCATGTGAAATGGAGTACTTTTGGATTTGCTGTAGTTGGCTGGTGTCTGTGCACGCTCGGCTCACGTGGACCAGCGTTTCCTCCAACACTCAATAGTCTGTATTGAAAGGCCGCATACCAACAAGCTGTGGTTATGTTTGAAAGATGTTTATACTGAATGTTGTGGAGGACACGCTGCTGCCTTTTTTTCCACAGTCACTGTATCTTCTATCAGCCACTTCATTAATGCACCAGTTTGTTAGATAAAGTCTGTTCAACCAACCTGGCTTCTCTTTTGGCTTCTTTCATGTATTGTTGCAAAATGTATGAGAATAAGTGCTGCACTCTCTGCTGTTATATTTCTGTCAGTAACTTAGTTTTTAGATCCCTGCTGTCCCCCACATGACTCGGGTCAATGGTCAAAGGGTCAGTGTTGATGTGGTGACCTCTGATTTGATGTGTTTGTCCCCACAGGACTCCCTCAGGGGGCGGCCCAAAGAGATCCCACACAATGAGAAACTCCTGTCACTTAAGTTTGAGGTAAAATCACTCCGCTGATTCTGGAAAATCTGGATTGCACTTAGATTGTTTTAAATTAAAGCCCTGTGAGTAGGATGTGTAAATTTCTTCTGGTTACAGTGGTGGTACTCAAAACTGTTATGCTTGAATAAAGGAATGGCCAATCAGTGAAAGGAATCCAGTAAACTGTAGAAAAACTCATTTCAGGCCATGAAATTCAACAAAGGTTGGCAACAAAAAGAGCAATAATCTTTTTAAGATGCTTGTTTGTTGGTTTCCTCTGACGTTGCATAATTTGAACCAAAAAAGTATTTGCACATCAAAATTTGTCACATTTTCATGATCTATGCTCATCATGAAGTTTAAAGCTTGTTTCTGACCCCCGTAGCAGGATTACATCTGCTGTATCTTTATTTTACATATTTATTTGATTTCACAGGATATGTTTAATGTTTTATTGTGTGTGTGTGTGTGTGTGTGTGTGTGTGTGTGTGTGTGTGTGTGTGTGTGTAGAGTCTGGACTATGATAACATGGAGAACCAGCTGTTTCTTGAAGAGGAAAGGAGGATGAGCTACATGGTGAGCCTTCTTGATTTACACTATATGATTGGATGTATTTTCCTTCTCTTACTCTGCTCTTACTCTCTTATCACTCCACTGTTGTTTGTTTCATCTTGCCCTACTTTTCCTCGCATCACTTGTCCTCCTCTCCCTTCCCTTCTTACACACTGTGTCTTTAGGGTTTCCGCTGTCTGGAGATCAGCCGCTGGGTGGTCTGCGGTCTCATCGGCTTTCTGACCGGCCTCATCGCCTGTTTTATCGACATCGTGGTGGAGCAGCTGGCTGGGTTCAAATATCAACTGGTTAAAGAGAGTATCCTGAAGGTTTCTATACAAAACACCTTCTCAGACCACCATGTTAGCACCAGGTGGCTGAGCTTTACTGTAGGGGAGTGCAGAGAAGGAATACATCACACTGCATCCTCAAGTATAAAACATAAAAGTGAGGGTGGTGTTTTTTTTTTTAACATTCCCCTCCTTTTCCATTGTGGAAGTCTTTTTCTTTATTCATCTTGCACTGTACACACTTCTTGGGCTGTATTAAGTTCAAAATAATTTATTTATGCCCTTAAATGTTTACCAGAACATTTTGGTTACGTAGAAAAGTAATTTTTATTATGCAAGTTGTTTGAATATACTCACATTTTGGCCTATCTGTAAGTGAATGATAGTTATTCATCCTTCCAATCAGAGTGTGATTAGAAGTCAAAAGAATTCCTTGACTCTGAACCTTCACAGACATAGAAAAGTTTACGGAGGTGGGCGGCCTGTCTATCTCTCTGACCCTCTGGGCTGTTCTCAACTCCGCCTTTGTCATGGTGGGCGCCATCATAGTTGCGTTCTTTGAGGTAAGGATGAAAGCAGAAATATTTAAAACATTTCATAATTATTGTGACTTTTGGTTTGGGAGCACAATTTTGTTCTTCCTCTTTTATGTGCGTTTAATTACATTCCTCCGTGTGAACGTGAATTTTGAAGAAGTATGCCACGATAGCTGTTTCGTTGGGTGTAGTCTTCAGTTACAAACCTTACAAACTACTGTGGAAGTGAAAATTATCTTGGAAATAGCGTGTCTTCCCAGAGGTTACTCCCAGCTGTGTAGAGCGATGACAATGTGTAAAGATGAATGTGCTTCTTGGTTTCTGCCAATTTGGTTAGCCACAGTTGTATTAGCTGCTCGTGTGAAAGAACAGCTGAGGTTTTGTGGGGAATTTTTATGCCTACAGTTTCAGATGTGATTTTTTTTTTAAATTTATTCCCAGAAGTGTATCTGTTAGTCTTTGCAAGGTTTTATTATGAAGGTATTTCTCCTGTAATAATAAATACTTTCAATCACTATCTTTTCCACCATTTGTCTTGTCATCTATGATATAACTCCCCCTCCTGCTTTCTCATGCAGCCCATAGCAGCAGGAAGTGGTATTCCTCAGATAAAATGTTACCTAAATGGAGTGAAGATTCCCAGGGTGGTGCGACTCAAGGTACAGGCACACAAAAATCACACGTTAATGGATGTACTTGAAACAGCCTTTGTGAACCGGAAGGACCTTCATATCTTTACGTTTTGTGTGTTTTGTGTGTTTCTCCAAAGACACTGGTGGTGAAAGTGTGCGGTGTTATCTGCTCTGTGGTTGGCGGTCTCGCTGTCGGGAAGGTAAACATGATCAACTCTATAGTTTTTCATTCATAAAAATATGAAATGCATAATTCAGATCAGCTTTTGTCAGATCTGGATTATTCAAAGTAAGCATGACGTTATATGATGCAAGATTATGTAAGTGCAGGTTTTTAAAAAAAAATTTTTTTTTATTCTTGGCAAAAAGAATGTACGAACTTGTTCTCTCTGTTTACCCACAATTCCACAGGAAGGTCCCATGATTCACTCTGGTGCTGTTGTGGCTGCAGGAGTCTCACAGGGCAGGAGCACCTCTTTAAAGAGAGACTTTAAGGTGTGCGTGTGTGTGTGTGTGTGTGTAGTGAGTTTCTATAGACTTTGTTACAAACACGCAATGCAAACTGCAGCAGGGAGCTTTCCTTAATTTGAAATGACATTTTTATTTGGTTAAGTGAGGTTACATGTTATTGAGTTGTTTTAGAATGATTTGTATTTGAGAATAAGAATGATTAGTAATATAAGTGTGTGTGTTTGTTTGTAGATATTTGAATATTTCCGGAGAGACACCGAAAAAAGGGACTTTGTTTCTGCCGGAGCTGCTGCTGGAGTTTCTGCTGCTTTTGGAGCACCAGTTGGTAAAAAACAACAGCCACCCGAGCCAAGTGCAGTATAAAACGGGCTTTGCTATTAATCTGCTTTCGCTGTACGGGCTGTTGACCTGCTGTGAAACCAGCAGTACAACAGTAGAGCTGCATGTCCAAACTAAAAGCAAAGAATCTCTCAACCCTATAGTTTGAGAGACAGACAAACCTCATTGGATACTGCTAAAAGGACATACATGCAGGTTAGCATCAACAGGGGCATCTGCAGGTTTTTTTTTTTTGAGTAAAGCATCGAACCTATTTTCCTCAGAAAGCGGCATTAGAAGGGATTACAAGTGTTGTGTTAAGCTCATAATGGCCAAGTGCCAATTTTAGCAACAATTTGAACTAATTAATTTGTAATGTCTATTGGTCAGCTTCATGCTGACTGTTCAGGTCACATTCATTTTAATCAGTTTTATTGTTAGAAATGGGGAATAAGTGAGATAATAACAATAAACAATTCTAAGCCTTGTTATACCGACTGCCATCAGCTGACATACTTGACCCTGCTTGTTGTGAGAATAGAGTTATTGGGGGGGGGGGGGTAAACTTTCGTTTACCACAATAAGTGTTCACCTCCTACTGCGTGGAGGATGCAGTGTGATTCTGTCTGCTAACTGGGGATAAATATGACATAAGTGTGTCAGATGATTTATTTTGTTGCCGCTGCTGTTCTTCAGTGTGATTTTCTGTCTTCGGTCGACAGGCGGCGTTTTGTTCTCTCTAGAGGAGGGAGCTTCCTTCTGGAACCAGATGCTGACATGGAGGATAGTAAGTCATGCGGTTCTTCTGTATGTGAGCCACCACCATAATATACATACAATTAATGAGGATATAATGGAGTCAATCAAATCAAAGGTGTTACATCCAGAAAACTAATAAAAGAGAGCAAGACATAAGTTTCGGAAATGTTTTTGCATTCACTGCTCTTCCTAATTTTTTTTTTTTTTTATTTTTTTCTCTCCCCTCTCTTCTTTTCTCATCGTCTCTCAGTTCTTTGCCTCCATGATCTCCACCTTCACTCTGAACTTCTTCCTCAGTATTTATCACAAGAAACCAGGAGACCTTTCCAACCCTGGTCTCATTAACTTTGGAAGTTTTGAGAGTGGCGTGAGGAACTTATACATATTATATTTATCCAGCTTTACTTTGTTTTGTTTCATGAACGTAAAAGTTGATGTGTGATTTTGTTCTTATTCCAGAGTATTACCTATACTCTCTACGAGATTCCCTTGTTCATCGCTGTAGGAGCTATAGGTAAAAACTGTTTCATGTTTCTGGAATTAAGCACTGCACTCCAGCATATATGCGTTGAGGCCATGAATAATATTGTAGTTTCACATAATTCCAAAACAACATTTGATTTTGTTTCTGTGTTGTTGTATCGTTAGAAGAACTTTGTTTTTCTATTTTCTTTCTATAGTCTCAATATGACAGCCCATGTGTGCTCATCTTCTGTTGTCCATCCATTTCCTGTGCAGGTGGATTGTTGGGAGCTCTCTTCAATGTCCTCAACTACTGGCTGACCATCTTCAGGATCAGGTAAAGTTTAAAAAGGGATCAAATGCTTCTAAATATAAAACATAAACCGGTTATAAACAAAGGTTCAGGTCACGTATGAAGAGCTGCTTTGTATGTTTAGTGTGCCAACAAAACAACACATGGAAGAATGAAGGTTCTGCTGTCAGAGACTGGGTGCGGTGCAACACAAGGAAGTTTTAAAAAAAAGCATTTTAAAAATCTTTCTCAGAATATCAGCATCTTGTCATTGAAGTGTGTAAAAATAGTTTGAGTGTCAGAACGGGTATAATCACTGGGAGGAAACTTCTACCTGCGCTTCCTGCTTCCTGGTCTGGAGCTAGAGGCTGCAGTATATACACGGTATACATTGCTTAATGACAATAATATGGCAAGATACTTTAATAATTTTGTAAAAGTTTGTTTGATCAGCTGTGTTATAATAGTTTATAATATGTAAGTGAGAAGGAATTACAGTCTGACAAGTCAGCTCAACAGTTCAACGAGTTAACTTTAATAACAGACTGACTCACGATCAAAGTATTAAAAAACAACAACTGACAATGTCAGTTCTCTTGTATGAACATGGACCTTCAATAAATTCAAACAAACATTTATTAGAAAAATAATAAAGAGTTGCAAAGTTCCCCTGCAAATTGCAAAAAGTCCCAAACATGGAGTGAACCTGTGTTTGGGAAGTAAGGGAGATATAAATTAATACTAATATGTCTACATCTAGTCGTTTTAGTGATCATTTGCTTATGTCGGACTATACATTCACATAATTTGTGTAGTAAGGCAGATATTATATCTGAGACATTTGAGGTTATGAGTTTCATCATACTCTGTATTGTACATAGAAAGAGATAAGCATACGTAAAAACACGTGACTGTAACATTGTTAAAGTCTACCTTTGTAAAACAAAAGAAAAGATTTTGTCAGAAGGTTAGAATGCGGTCGTGTTTCTAGAACATACATGACACAGTGAGTGAGAAGGAAGTCTGTATTCAGTACCCTTTGCATAACGGTAATTCCACTTGACATTTCTAATCTGATCGCCTGAAGACACACGAGAGCAGATTTGGCAGCAACGCTTTGTTTTCCTCTCGGTTGTTTTTACCGCACTCAGCCAACATAATGTCAACATACCTGCAGGGCACGCTTGATTAGAAGCAACAGTAAGAAAATGTACCAACTTTAATACTATCCGATGTGTGTGCGCGTGTGTCAGATATGTTCATCGGCCATGTCTGCAAGTGATGGAGGCCATGTTGGTTGCTGCGGTGACCGCGACAGTGTCATTCACCATGATCTACTTCTCCGATGACTGTCAGCCGCTGGGGCCAGATTCCAAAGAGGAGTACCCACTGCAGGTACACACACACACACACACACACACACACACACACACACACACACACACACACACACACACACACACACACACACACACACACACACACACACACACACACACACACACACGCGCACACGCACGCACACCTATAACATGTGTCACCTTGTTCGGCTGTTGTCACCCTCCTCCTTGATTTAGATGATGACCTGTAATAAAGTTAAAACTGGGTTAAATGGTGCCAAAAGAAAAGTGCCACATCGTTACAGTTTTAAGATCGACTGTGTTTGAAGAGTGTGATTCAACCAATTCCATCAGCACGTAGATTCAGATCAAACGGGCCGTTCTCATAGCGAATCTTGATGCTTCCTGTTTCTTACCCGACAGTACAGTTTCATTTCAATAAGATTTAACCAACATTTATGTCATAAGAACGATTTTATCGCAGGATCTAGGAGGAGCGCGACGTTTGGATATTTATGATACTCGGGGGGATGGATCCTTATGACCTCTTTCACTATTGTGAGGTTAACATTTGGGGTTTGAATGGATTGCCATCAAATTTCGTCCAGTCATTCAGACTGAAATCAGGTTAAAATGTACACAAACCCTCCCATCAGCCTCAATTGTATTTAAGTTTAGTGCTAAGTAGGAAACGTTAGCATGCTCGCACACGAAACAAAGTTGGTGAACCTGGTAAACCGTGTATGTATTTAACATCAGCATGTTAGCATGCGAAGTTAATAATGAGTTCAAAGCACCGTGTGTCTTAAGCATAACCTCACAGAGCTGCTAGCTAGCACGACTGCAGACGCCAAGTCTTCTTCAAATAAGAGGCAGCCTTTGATTTAAATAACCGATACTACATAAACAGCAAACTAGTTTTAAAAGAGTTGGGTTTTTTTTGTGGTTTTTTTTACATCTTTTCTTACTCCTGGTGAGAGAGAGGGAATTTTGGAAGGGAGAAGTCACGTGTGATGTCATGTTTGCATTTCATGAACTTTGAGCTACTGATCCACAACAATGAGAAATATATGACTATCAGCCCTCCAGTGATCCATATCTTTCCAAATGCCTTGTATTTGAAGCGCATAAAAGCTTCAACAAAGACGAGACAGAACAGTCAGAGATGACCTTTTTGCCTTTTTCTTGTTGCGCCACCCTTATCATTTTCTCTGTGTTTCTATTTCCAGTTGTTCTGTGCAGATGGGGAGTATAACTCCATGGCTACAGCCTTCTTCAACACTCCTGAGAGAAGTGTTCGCAGTCTCTTCCACAACCCGGCAGGTACAACTGTGCCTGAGAGCAAGCTAAACATCCTAAATACCATAACACCACGCACACGTACAAGAACGGGCACCAGCTGTTGTTTTGTGACGAGTTAGCTTTGACAAAATATTTACACAATGAGAGTTTTGATAGATTATCATAAGTAATGTGGATATAACAACTAAATGTCTGTTAAGTCGGCTACGTGAAGAAAATGACGCCACTGTAGTCTTTAAAACCAGGAAAAGACAACTTATACCACATCACAATATCCAAATGTCAGTATTTACCAACCTGACCTCTCATTCCTCCGTGTTTTAAAGGAACCTACAACCCTCTCACGCTGGGTTTGTTCACGCTGACTTATTTCTTCCTGGCGTGTTGGACCTACGGCCTGGCGGTGTCTGCTGGAGTCTTCATCCCGTCCCTCCTCATCGGAGCCGCCTGGGGGAGGCTGTGTGGAATACTGCTGGCCTCCATCACTTCCACCGACTCGGTCAGTGCACAACACCTTTCTGTTCCTATTGTGGAAACCAGATATGCTTGATACGCCTACGAAATGTTTTAACATTTGAGGTTCTTTTAGAAATGATTTCGTAAATCGCAAACACTGAAACATTTGAAACTGATCAGTGATCTGTATTGATGTAACCTACGATGTAAAAATACATGGACAGAATAGGTGAAAAGATGTTGTCTAGCAATTTGATTGGTTTAAAAGATATTTAATGTGGACTCGTTTCTTTAATGAATTGATGAGTTGAGATCGTATTTTTGAACTAAACTAATACACCAAATGTTAAGAGGCCTACTGTGTGACTTTGATGTATGTGCCTCATTAGACCTGGGCTGACCCTGGTAAATATGCCTTGATTGGAGCCGCAGCTCAGTTGGGTGAGTAACCGCAACCCTTAATCTTCACTCACACTTTGCTCTCTGTCTACTTTGTATGTGAAGGATGACAAAGTCTTGAACTTATATTTTTCTTTTTTTACAATAAATTATCCTTCGTTTTATTCATATTGCGTTAAAAAGTCAAACTTTTGATTGCAATATGCTGTTTTCAGAATAAACGAGTGTAATAATGTGCTGATCTCCACAGGTGGCATTGTGAGAATGACTCTCAGTTTGACTGTCATCATGGTGGAGGCAACTGGAAATGTCACGTACGGTCTTCCCATCATGCTCGTCCTCATGACTGCCAAGATAGTGGGTGACTACTTTGAGGAGGTGAGTGAAGAGGCTGGGAAACAGACTCGCATCCATTTAGCTGATGTTCCACCAGTGATTTCACCACAAAATTCAAAACAGCATGGAGCCAACAAACTCCTAAAAAGTCACGTGAAGTACATATAAGCTGTATTAGTGGTGGACAGTTCAGAAACCCTCAATCAGTGGCGGAGTGGTTTTGTCCCAAGTCCATACTAACGCACTCATTCTCTGTAGGTTTTGTTCATGTCACACCAGCAATTTGATAAATGCACTCAAAAACATCAGGATGCATACTGATGGTCACAGTTGTGCCACAGTACTGTTCACTGAGTGAATGGAAGAGCTACTTACAACTGGAAAAATCGGTTATTGCTGGTGGTGTTAAAAGGCACAGAAGAGATGTGGAAAACAAAAAAATACATATAAAATCATCAGAAATTAGTTTTTTCTTTGGGAGTGTCAGTCTAAAGTCATCGTGTGATTGATGTCTGACGGCACACCTAGTGTAATTTCCTGTTGGCATGAAATGCCATACTAACTGTAGAATTGGTACACTACAAAGGTAGTACATACTGTATAGAGTATGAGTTGGGACACAGGTTAACTTCTCTTCCTGCTTTAGGGTTTATATGACGTCCACATCAAGCTGCAGAGTGTTCCCTTCCTGCACTGGGATGCTCCTGCCACCTCCCACTGGCTGACTGCCAGGTAGGTCCTGTCTGACCTGTTAATGACTGATTCACAGTCATTTTTATTGGATGACTCTTCAGTAATGCGTGACACATCCAACCCTTCGAGTTTGTCTCACCCTCCTTATTTTGTAACCTCTCATCACTTGTCGGACCATTTCCCCTTTTTGTCACTGACCTTCTCCTTCTTCTTTTGACCCCCAACCCTTCACAAAGAGAAGTGATGAGTTCTCCAGTCACCTGTTTGAACAGAATAGAGAAGGTGGGAACCATCGTGGACGTCCTTAGCAACACATCGACCAATCACAACGGCTTCCCTGTTGTCGTGCAGGTTTCTGATAATGATGAGGTACTGTCTGATTGGATGAGTGGGCTCTGTTTGGGGGTTAAAGGGTAGATCCACTGTAAAACACCACATCTTATTCCTGTCAACACAAAGTTGACAAAAGGTTTTTCAAGTGTAATTGCAATCGAGTTAGACAACAGAAAAAGTTAGCATATGAGTCTACTGTTGATTATAATGTAAAACATCAAGAGAAAATCTAGTTTTGGTGTCTGTCAAGGGGCCTTTTTAGCGGTAGTACAGTGAGAACTCTTTTGAAAAAGACAAATATAATTGACACCCACAGCATCAAATGTTAGACTGAAAAGCAGAACAAAGTAGACTCACCATTTAAAAAAAAACAAAACTGTGTCGTAGGTTGATAGCACTCTACCAGAAAGGATTTTACTTTAAAGTTGCGCTTCAATAATAACAGAAACTTATTACTTATATTTAATCTCTCCTGCTCAGCCAGCGAAGCTCTGCGGCCTCATCCTCCGCTCTCAGCTCATCGTTCTTCTCAAGCACAAGGTAACATCAGTTGGCTGCTGTGATGACCGTTCAAGAGGCAGAAGATTTTTTTTTTCGACACTTTATTGTGACTATTCAAATAGAGTAGATCATTGCTGGTTCCCGCTCTCTCTTGGCAGGTGTTTATGGAGTTGGCCCGGTCCCGGCTGACCCAGAGGAAGCTCCAGCTTAAAGACTTCAGGGACGCCTACCCCCGCTTCCCCCCGATCCAGAGCATCCACGTCTCCCAGGACGAGAGGGAGTGTATGATGGACCTCACTGAGTTCATGAACCCAACGCCTTACACTGTGCCACAGGTAGTAGACACACAGACACAGATATATTTCAATTAGAGTTGAGGCGACTTCTGCCAGATTTCCTTTACCAAGGATTCCTTTTTATGATATATCTTTGTTTTTATCTTTGTGCTTTTGTCTCCTTTTTATTCTTATTTCTCTCTTTTTGTTTGTGATGTTTTCTATGAATGAACTCAACCAAACGTTCTATCTGCAGGAAACATCTCTGCCTCGTGTGTTCAAGCTGTTCAGAGCTCTGGGACTCAGACACCTGGTGGTAGTAGACGATGAGAACAGGGTAAGAGAGTGTGTCGATGTTTCTGTGCACTTCCCCATATGTGTTTTTTGTTACCCCGTGTGCTTCCTTCCTCTTCTTTATGTTTACCCATCACATTTATTTTGTTAAATGTTGTTCTGACGTAGTGTTTTTTTTTTGTTTGTTTGTTTGTTTGTGACCCTCTGCAGGTGATTGGACTGGTGACCAGGAAAGACTTGGCCAGGTATCACCTGGGAAAACATGGACTGGAGGAGCTTCAGCTCGCCCAGACATAGTAAAAACACACACACACACACGCGCACACACACACACACACACGCACACACACACACAAACGGACTGTTACCACCTGATTACTCAGAAGCTGTTGACCGCCAGCTCTGCAGCCCAGAAGGACTCCATGAAGGACCAATATCTTTTTTCCTCCTGTGTTCATCTTACTACGTTTATCAGGGTCAAATAAAGTCAGAATGACAGGATGCCTTTAAATAAAAGCCACGTTGCCAGGAGGCCAGCCGTTTGATCTGTTAAAGCTGAGAAATGAAGAACCTGCTGTTTCTCTTTCACAAAAACATTCATACATACATGATGTCTGTCAACAGTTTACCATTGGTTCTGTTTTTAAGTCATATAGCTAAATGCAGTGATACATTAGATGAAGTGGATTTTATAATGGGTGCTTTTTATGTCCTGTGACTAAACTGCACGAGACATTTAAAGTGGTTTGCTTTGAAAGACTGGGTTTGAGCGAGTTTTCATGTTCAAGAGTTGGTTTATATCCCCATCACTCACCAGTTCGGGTTTGCAATGTCATCCCTGTTTGTGTGGTTTTGCACTGAAAGAATGTTGTTATTTATTGTTGATGTTGAATAGTTGTTGTTTTAATTTGAAGTGTATGGGTTAGACTCATGTCTGGTCAAACTTTGAGTTTTACATCCTGTAACTCAGCTTCTTTTCATGGCGATACATATACTTCCTCCAAATTTCTGTCATATTTGTTAAGCTTGTAAGTATATCTTTGTACTACTGCTAGTAAAAGCTCATTTGGTACTCTGAGGTATGAACATGTTTTTTTTTTTTTTTATCACCTCCAAAGGTTTGCACTTGGACCTGCTAATGAAAAGTCTGTTTGTTGAGGTGTGCCCACAGGTGTCCTTCATGAAGTTCTCTATGAATTTAACCTTTGTTTACCACATATTTTCTCTTTAAACTAATACATTTATCTGATGTCACCCAGTCAGACACAAAAACCAACTTTTCTAATGAATTAATATTTAAATTGTCAATTTGTATGTCTAACATTTCATTAATTATTTCTTTGTGAATTTCATTGGTTTTACATTGATTTCTTGTTTCTGTATTGTCTTTGTTTTGTTGTACAGTTCTAAATGTAAAAATGTCAACTTTGCTCTATTTTATAACCACTGGATAAAACATTTTGTGAATTAATAAAGTTGACATTTATCTATTGTAATGTAATTTGTTTGTATATTTCATTGGAAGACAGTTGAATGTTTGCTAAATAATTTAAAAAAAAGTTGGTTCTCCACAGGATGTTGACTTAAGTATCATCATCATCATCATCATCATCATCATCATCATTATCATTGCTCTGTATCCTCACTCAGAGTGAACAAGAACAGGATTAAAAACACTATTGATAGTTTTGGAAGCATTGAAAAATCAAGTGAAAAACTCACCTCAGAAAGCTGAGCCTCCTTAAGGAAAATGTTGCCAGCATCAAACCTTATGCCTTTGACCTCTATTTCAATGTATTCAAATATTGTTCCATAAAGGTTTTAGAGGAGATTTGATAATAAATCTTAACACTTTGTCAAGTTATGTTTCATGCCATTTTTAAAAGTGATGATGGACACACTTTATCAACAAGTTCCTGAGCCAGCTGAAGTACAGTATATTGGATCTTTTTGATATCAAATCTAACTGAAATGTTTCATATTTGACTCAGTTTTTTGTACTTTACATTACTTGCCACCATTTAATCTATTTAAATGTTTTAAAAATGTACAAAATTTTATGAGCTACATTTGTGTTTAAAATGTTCTGTCCAAATGAAGTTCATTTGAATGAATATTTTCTCCTGCTTGACATGGGGGGCCACTTTTACATGAAGTGAAGTTAGGCAGAGAAGGTCATGGAGTCCCTCCACAGGAGCCTACAAGTAAGTTTATTCTAAAAGATTACATAAATTGATTATTTGTTAATAAAGCAACATTACACAAGCTGGTTAACAAGCACTTCAGTACTGTATCACTAAAGTTATGCAACAAATTAACAACTAAATCAAATATGTGATCAAAGTGTAAATACATTGAGGGGCAATTCCTCTGTTTGGATTTTAATTGCGCGTCTATCCGTGGTGTTACGGTACCGGTGCAAGGAGCGACTTCGCCACATTTAATCGACCTAAAACAAGTAAAAACATTACATTGCGTATTATATAAAACTCAATTCCAATATATTTGCCGTGGAGATGGCGCAGTGGTATTTCTAGTGATGAACAGGATGTGCTGTTATGCTGATTTGAGCACGGTCCAAATGTACAGCTGACCAATCGGATCTCTTGTACAACTTGCTATAACTGAAGTAGAGAAGTAAATTAACCTGGTATCGAATTATGTTAAAATCTACTTTTAGGACCTTTTATTAAAATGTAACAACATTTTCACATTTGTTGTAAAGTTGTATAAAATATCGATGTGTTTAAGTAATGAATTCCCAGACGACCTGGGCAAATATATAAGTGAAGACATTTGTACTCATTATCGATACATCTGGCAACCATTTGTATCGGAAATTAATAGTTGATTATTTCATGCATTACACACGTGTTGGACTGTAGTCATCCAACCTTCCCCTGAATGCTGACTTCTGTCCCCATCAGCAGAACCACTCAGACATTTTATGATTATTCACCCGTGTGCAGATTCTCCAGATGTGTTTTTCCTTCACAGACATCACAGCAGGTCATTTAGCAATTAGGCAATGGAGGCTGATTCCTGCCACCTGGTGGACAGATGACATCATTGCAACGCGTCAAATCACCCGTCCTGTGTTCTCGTCTTTTTCGACAGTGTGACGATGCAGGAGTAATCTGGATCACTGAAAACTTTGTCCAGATGTTTCGTCCTGCTAGAGAATTGTAAGTAGGCTAAAACAATCACACGTGTTAACACAGCTGTTGAACCTTTGTATCTTCACACACAGTTTCTATTTTCTCAGATGTGTCCCTGTGTTTTTTTTTTTTCTGTGTAGGGATGGAGAGGTGGAGTACAAGCTTGTTTCTGCTGTTCGTCCACTTCACGTCTACTTGAAAGTAAGTTTGTTCTAACTGCTTTGGTGAAAATGTTCTTATCTTCATTGTGACTCGCTCATGATCTGCAGCAGTGGATCAGGTGTCGACAAAGATTCCTGCATGAGTGTTAATATAATCAGCCTCTTATAACAGGGCCTCTGTTTAACCATACATAGTCAGTGATGAACTTTACACGTCTTTTATAGTTCTGTTTATCTTAATGTTTATCTTTCCTTTCCTAACAGCTGTACACCGTGGTAGTATGTGTTCTTACTGTGTTTTCTTTCTGTTTTTGTCCCTGTAGAAAGTGTGAAGGCCAGCAGGATGAAACATGTCAAGAAGCCAGTGTGGCTGTGAATGCAGTCCTGGGAGAGAGAGGGCAAGTGTGTTTACCCCTGTTTGTTAGAGACACTGAGTGTGACAAGCTTGACCACAGTTTGGTCAAATGTGTTACTTGCAGTTGTGTTTATGAAAATCCTCGAGCTCTAATGCTTCTGTTATTAAGCTTTATGCTCGTGACAGTGTGTTTTCCTCTGTCTAATTCTGAGCAGGCTGAAACAGAAAGTTGACTTCACCAAGCGACACCCAGGATGGTCCTGTTGGGAAGAACTAGGTATGTACACTCTGCTCACATATACAGCTCATACATGTCCACATCACTACACTAAAGCTGATGAAATCATTCTACTCTGCACGTGTTAACAAAAAACCTTACTGATTGCTGGTGGTGTGTCTTTTACTCACTACAGCAGACAGGCTGGAGTCTTCGGAAGAAAACAGAGAATTAGTAACTATAGACGTGACCAGCCTCGCTCACTCCTGCCCAGCCACCAAAATAACCAGAAGCAGGGACCCAGTCATCAGGTAAGCCACGTATCACCCACCCACCCACAATTTACACTGAACTCACTTTATTTAACATTAGATTTAGTTATCTGCTACCTCACTTCCTGAGTCAGCAGCTAACTTGAGAAAAAAAATTGCAGCTATTTAGCTGTCGAGACTCAGCTGCGACAAATAACATAAATTATATATTAATCCTAATTCCACAGCCCATATAAAAGATGTTTGTTAAATATTTACTCACCTCCACATTAACCATAATGTTGGCTACAAGCCCCTTCAGAGATTATTGACTCCATCAACCTTTATGTCGAATGGTTAAAGGTTAAATGTCACAGTTTGCTGATTGGCTGTCAGCCATTTGATTGGCTGTGAACTTTTTGTTTCTACACACAAAAGATATTTGCGGGTGAGAGAGGATTCATATTCACAGAATGAGACTGACAAATCTGCAAATTATGAAGATTTTTACCCACAACACCGGTTTTGTACCTGGTACTCGGAAACTACACAGAAATGAAAAAAAAATTGACAAAAACCTTATTTGCACTTAATTCTTATTTAAGCTCTCTCAGTCTTCACTGGCTGAATGAAAACCAATCGGCAATCGTGATCCTATATACAGGCCTTCATCCAAATACACTGCCGTGACAAACCTTTGTTATTTCAATTTTTAAACTGTCATTATTTGCATTCAGTTCATGGTTCAGGAAACACTGACAGTCCTGCCATACACACAAATTGACATATCTTTTCACTGACCCCACTAACGTGTCAATAATACTCATGTGTTTCCATTATGAGGCTCACTGTCTGTTGCCTCATTCTTCATTTATTTATGTGATCAGATAAATTCCATACTTGCAGAATTGTCAGAACTGCAAATATTACTTTATTTTGGCAGGAAAACTAAAAACTCCATGTAATAATCCACCTGATAAACCAGGAAACTATGTTGTGAATCTGTTGAGGAAACAATATTTAGACTTCTGCAGAAAATGAAAGTGTAATGGCAGCACTGATTGGATTCATTTTGAGCATGACCACCTTCTTTCCAATGAGTTCTCTGTGAATCTGGGCAGCAGCTTAGTTCTCTGCTGTGTATGATAGCATTTGTTTTGGTTACTTAAGATCACAATGACAAGTCAGGAGATGTGTGTAGTTCATGAGGCTGCTGCAGCCCCTCTCTCAGTTTGGAGACAGTGGGGATCCTGCCGCTGTGTGGTGCTGCTGTTGCTTTTAAAAGAAAGAAAGGTAGGCGACTGACTGTATTTGTTTGTTCAGCACACGACAAGCAGGTTTTAAGAGTCGGTCACGCTGTGATACTGAAGGACACGAAGTTAAGGTCTGTCAGGAGCTCAGGCCCGGAGAACTCAGGCCCAACTAAACCTCTGGTTTTAACCCTTATGATGTGTCTGTGAGCTGCAGACAAGATTGTCAGAGTCAAAGCCATTATTATAGTGTTATTTGTACATATTGAAGGTAACACTCAGTTTCAGAGTTTACAGTACAGATACCCTCCAAAAAGGTTGGACAGTAAAATGTTGCAGAAAGCCGAACAGTGTGACGGATAGTCGGTGGTGATGACAATACTGAAGCGCTGTAGTCGGTTCTCCTGTCCAGTCTCACCAAACAGCCCCACTAACCGCCTCCCTCTGATCCCACAGACCTGTAGACACAGCTAATTTCCTTGCTCTCTTATTTCAACACAGAGTGGCTGGAATATTTGTTCCTAACTGGCTGGAGCATTTTGTTAGACGGCCTCTGAATAACTTCAACTGCATTCTCAACACATCCGCACTGCCACACCTCATTTAGCCGGCACAAAAAAAACACATGCCCTGCTCATTCTTTACTGCTCCAGCAGATATTTATTGTCAGTCTGAAGAAACCACAAATAGATCATTTTTTGTTCTGGGTTTTGTACCCTCATGGTTGAAATGCACTTATTGTAAGTCGCTTTGGATAAAAGCGTCAGCTAAATGAAATATAATGTAATAATTGCCAATGAGCCTTTCAGCCAGTGTGATATTTGTGCTCAACCTGCTGTTAAAATGCTCCGTAATGGACACCACCATGTCAGAATGACTCTGCCAATCTGACAGGAATTGATGGCATAAGGATGCTGTTGTTGTCCATGTTTCACACTAAAACAAGCAGCAAAAAAGAAGGCAGACATGTTGCATTTTGTTACCCATGTGTTTTTTTGCTGCTGTGGCATGTCAAAATGTCTAGTGGGAAAATGTCCATTGATCTGAGACAACTTTAAAGTTTTGGTTTTAAAATCAAAATTAATCACATCACTTGATACAAAATTGTATTTGTCTGTTTGTGTTGATATGAGGTCATCAATTTAAATCACCTGTCTTTAATCTTGTACAGTACATTCGTTTCTGATTCACTAACTCCAAATTTGTCCAGAGTGCAGCAGAAAAATTCACTTGTTACTATTATAGCACGTCACGGCTTGGATCCAGATTACATCTCTGAGTCAGTCTCCCATTATCAGATCCCTCAGTCTGAAGGCAGGACTCTGCTGGCTGTAATTGTGGCAAGGATTAAGATGGAGGAAGACAAAGCTTTTACTGTCAGGCTGCCTCAGCTGGAACTAATTCACTCTTATACAACAGCCTGGGGGAAAAAAAGCATACAGTGTTAGTAAAAATGTGCTGATTCTACTTCATGGTCATTTTAGCAGCTGTAGTTTGCAGAGCTGTTGAATTTCACTGAATTGTCCTGAGATTCTTATGCTCTTCTACCCAGTCCATTTATGAGGGTAAGTTAAATATTAGCGTCCACCTCCACTGTGACTTTTGTCTGAGTGACTTGCTTTGCGTGTAGTTGAGCTGTATGATCAGAATGAACCAAGACAAAGAATCCTTTCCAATGTGGTTTTAAAACCGTAGAAAAACTGGAGGTGTGGGTCTGCTGTCGACTGTCAGTGTGTTTAGACAATTGGACGACAATCTCCTGCAAGCACAACCTCGAGGAACTTCATCTTAAAAAACAGAAAGTAAATTTAAAATACAAATACATTTTGAATTTTGTTACCTCCGCCAAGGAGGTTGTGTTTTCGGTTTGTTTGTCAGCAGGATTATGAAAAAGTACCTGCCTGATATTAATGAAACTTGATGGAAGGATGTAACATCAGCCAAGGAAGCACCCATTACATTTTGGAGCAATCTAAATCACCGGTCGGATCCACTAATTACTTTCATTAACATTGCGAGATAGGGAACGTGGCCTAATAGATGCACTGCAGCTTAAAATCCAATAGATGGCAGTGAAGTTCAAGAGTGACAAAACAAAGGCCACGCTCCAAATATGATGACTGTATGTCACAGTCCACATTTACAGGTACCAGTAATCCACTGGAATACACATGATCCTACTCAAACTTAATACAGCAAGCAGGCGTTATGGAGCCGTCAGGGGCAGTAGTTTCATAGAGAAGAACCAGAATCAGTACAATTATAACATCTCCACAGTTGTTACATGTTATGGAAGAGGTTAACTATTCGCATTGGCAGAGGTAAACGCTCTCAGAGTGCCTTGTAGGTGTTCTAGTTTTTGACTAGAAGATCAAAAGTAAGGAGGCAAAGAAATATAAAACTTTATGATTAAATGCATTCTGGGTTTTTGGTATTAAAGTATTAAACAAATGTAAATTTGTCCAGACCAGGTCTTGTGGCAATTCATCCAAGAGTTTCCGCTAAAAATCATGAATATTTGCACTACAGAAAAGCCAGTTGATCACCAAAAGCCTTTTTTCCACTGACAGCACTGGCTTGACTCTACTCGCCTTTGTTTTTGTTTTTCCATTATCCATGGATGGTATCCAGCACCTGGTATTTGGTACTGTATTTAGTATACCTTCGTTGGGTGATTCTGTTGTTATTGATTTTGAAAATGACGTGACGGTGGTTTTATTCAGCGACGCCAGCTAAACAATGTTGGGTGTGACTTTGTGTGTAGTTACAGAATGTGAGTAGTTCATCATTATGTACTGTAGTGTTTGGTTTTGCTTGCACTACCCTCCTCTCCCTTTGACAGATTGAGAGAAAGCTTTTACATAATATTCTCATTACCTGACAAAAAAAACCTTCTCCGTCTTTCCTTCATCTCCTGACAAACTTGATTACCACCCTGATTACCGCCATACTTATTCAGTCATTGCATGACAACCCTCTTTGTGTTTATTCATCCATTGTTGCCCGGCGACTGCTTTTAAAACCACATCGAGTTATTATTCTGAGAATTCACATCAGGGTGATTCAGTCTCACTAAATCAGGTGGTTGTGGCTGAATGGGCCCCAAATGAGTCGGGTGATTCTTTTTCAACACCAAAAAGAGATAAATGCTCCCCACCCAATATTCTGTCGGAAAACCATTTAGACTCTGCTTATACATGCACCCCACGTGTATGACTTACATACTGTTTCCGTGTGTGTGTGTGTGTGTGTGTGTGTGTGTGTGTGTGTGTGTGTGTGTGTGTGTGTGTGTGTGTGTGTGTGTGTCTTTGAGATAGAAAGCAATTACGGCAGCTCATGTACCAACGGCTTAATGGAATAACTTGCCAAATCAATGCAGATTACACTTGCAAATCCATGGGATATCAGTTTGGGGATTCAATTTGAGACGTGTTACCGTTGTATGATATTGCATTCACTCTTTCTTTTAAATCACATTTGACTGTGATTTTATAAACAGCAAGAGAGATGACAGGGACCATTTTCTTTGCTAGTAACCAGGAGGAAGTGTCACACATTTTTCAATTAAGGTCAGACACAACCTTATTTCAACAGTTAAAAAACTTTAGAGAGTTGTTTAGAAACAGGAGAACATGGAAATTGAAATCCTAATTAAGAAAACGGATCAATTTACATTTCAATGGCTTGTTCATCTAGTGTAAAGACAACTGATTATAGTTTTATGGAGGATTTATGTTTCTTGACCTCACCTCAGTGAAACGTCCATATGGATTAAACAAGTGAGATGTAACATGGTAGTTGGTGAGCTTGAGTGGGTGGATTTTATTACCTTTAGACAGAGTTGCTCCTCTTTATTCTAAGCTAACCAGCTGCAGCTTCATATTTACCATACAGACATGAGAGTGGTGTCAATCGTCTCATCTTACTTACGGCAGAAAAGCATCTTCGGAAGGTATCTTTCCCAAAGTATTAAACTCTAATCTTTGTCTGCATGTGTTTATGTTTAATTGCGTTAGATCCAATTCATTGTTCATCCGAAGGAGAAATATTGTTTTATTTACACCAGCTCGACGACAAATGATGGACTGGTTCCGTTTAGGGTTGAGTTATGTCACGATGTTATGGAGATAAAAGCACAGCAGATCCTTGGCCGCCGCCTGCCGAGCATTTTATCAGCTTTTTCCTGTTTGAAGAGAAATGTGGCTATGCATGGCTAAACCCTGAGGGGGCCCTTACACTCAGACGCTCTTTATGACACCGTCCGTGACTGGCGTTTTCAAACTCACATTTTATAGATTCCACTCACCCCAGCAGGGACCACTACTGCTGCTGATTTATATTTCCATAAAGCAATACGGATATAATGAGTTTATAACACTGCTTGCTGTAGGACAGAGACTCACTGCTGACACTGACAGGGGTGATTGGTAACCATTGTTAACCATTTGAGAATGATGGATTTGTGCAACGAGGCTTAAGAGAGGTTGGAGGGGATTTTTTTTTTATGGCGGGAACCTGTGATCTTATTCAGAAAACCAAATGACAGGTACCTTTGAGTCTTCCTTTTGACACTGTATACTACTTTAAGAGTTTTTCTGTATTTAAAAAACAAAAAAAAAAAGATCTCTGACACTGTTTGACAGTCTCTCAGAAAAATAATCATTAATTGCATGGTTGCTTTTTGGTTTATGGGCTCTGGATATGGTTAAAACAACAATGCAGCATGTGTTCGCCAAATTAAAACCATAAGACAAACAATAAGCAAACTAGAATGGCTGCCTCGTATGCCTCCACAACCCAGTCAATATGCAGTTCACATCCATGTCTGTCACATAATATGTGTAGTGAAGACTTTGAAGAAATCTGGCCAATAAAGCTGATTCTGACAGAACAAAGTTGTGGCCAGGGTAGCAGACAATGCTTCAAATGTGTATGTTGCTGCAAAAAAAAAAAAAAAAAAAAAAAATTAAATTTTGAATGGAGCTCCGGAGGCTGAACCAGCTAAGAGGCAATGCTCTAAATGGTATATTATCATGTCCGCTGGTAAGATAAACCTGGTGCCAATAGTTTTTTGAAGCCAAACAGCAATTCTTATTTTGTGCCAATATTAATTTCTTTATTTTTTACAATAGAAGTTAGATGTCTGATTTTTTTAATGTTAATCACTTGAGGAAGGGATTAAGCTGTGCATATTATTTATATCCATTATTCAAGCTTGAAACTGTTGCTATATGAACTCCTTTTTTTGGCTGGCAAGACAGTAAACTAAATACAATTTATCAAACTGAGTGTGCATGAAGAAGCACTCTTTCAGTGGTTTGCTCTCTGCTCACTCTCACTTCTCTCTTCACTAATTTCCATTTTCTTTCCAACCACACAAGTCAACAACCCTCATTTATCAAACCAGCCCATTCCACTAATGCAAACCTGCCCTGTGTCCGTCTGCTGCTCGAGTTTGAACACTGCAAAACAAATGTGAGTCGACTACGACTAAGTTTTTGTATTTATGCAAGTATATTTACATATATGCGTGTAGAACAACATTGTGCAAACATTTTCTAGAGTGTGAGAAAGTGTGAGACAGACAGAGAGAAGTTGTCTCCCAAAGCATGCTACATGACAGCTGGACAACCCCTGAATGACAATTTAACGAGGCGTGTGTGTGCAGACACGTGTGAAAGGGAGTGTGTCTGATTGTCAAGTGGGAGAAGCAACCGCTTTTGTATTCTACAGTATACTACAGCCTCTCTGGTGGCTCCAGGGGTATCTGAAGAAAAGAGAGGAAAGAGAAACAAGAAAAAGACTAAATGATGATGGGAAAAAAAGCAAACAAGGAGAAACGATGAGAGTGACAGTCATGATTGAAGCATGCTGCTGACAGGGCGTGGTCACTAAAGACAGAGGGAGATAAAGAAGAAGATGAAGACAAAGGGGTGGTGGAGAGGGGGCCAGATAAGATAAATAGAGACACAGAGAGAGTTGGCGTGACACAGTGATGAATAGGTGGAGGGAGAGAGTGGACGCCACATGCGAATTCATAGAAGTGATGAAAAATGAAGATGGAAATAAAAGCCTGGAAGAGTTGGAGGGGGTGCGTGAGAAGGAACATGGTGAGGAGGGGATGTGAGGAAGAGCGAATGAGGGAGGAAGAGGGAGAGAGAAAAAAGGAGGGAGGGAGGGAGGCAGGGATGAGCTCATTGCAGTCACTGGGCTGATGACACGAGGTGGGGAGGGAGAGATGCAGGAGGGGAGGGGTTCACTGCTTGTCTGCGAATCGATAGCCAGCATCTGAGCACACACACACACACACACACACACACACACACACACACACACACACACACACACACACACACACACACACACACACACACACACACACACACACACACACACACAACTGCAGACAGCTCTGCCGGCTAAACCAACGTCTGCCTTCCCCCGTTAGCTCCCAGCATCTCCGCTGCATGCAGAAACCGGCTGACTGTTAGCATCTCAGCCGTCAGATTTCCTTCTTCTTTTCTGTCACTGAACTCTGAAGACAAGAAGAAGTAGTGCAGAAAGCCGGCTGCTTCACATGTCTGCTGCCTCTCCCTCACCCTCCTCCCTCCATCCTCTCTCTCTCTAGCTCACACACACATCCCCATCACATCCACACCCACACCCAAGGATACCCTCCCTGCTTCTCTGCCGCTGCTTCTCTCACACAGGTCTTTTTCCTCTTCCTCCTTTCACCCCCTCCAACCACATTTTTTTTTCTATTTCCTCGGGGAAGAGATGCTCGCCTGACCCCCTTTTCATTCCAAGACTTTTGTGGATGCTCTTCTCTTTAACCCATCCCTGCTCTGCGACTTTGCTACCTGTGGAGGTTCCCCCGGTTCCCTGGTTCTTCTTCAGCCAGTCGTCTCACAGAGCACA